>NC_088879.1:9276289-9386289 GCF_032884065.1 Artemia franciscana | reverse complement strand
CAACCCACCAAAGCTTTGCAATGGCACGCGACTTGCCGTAAAAAAAACAATGGAAAACCTAATAGAGGCCACAATCTTGACAGAGCCTTTTGAGGGTGAGGCTGTTCTTATTCCTCGCATTCCCATGATTCCAACGGATCTGCCTTTTCAATTTAAAAGATTGCAATTCCCAATTCGATTAGCATTTGCAATCACCATTAACAAAGCTCAAGGTCAATCATTAGAAAAATGTGGTATAGATCTTAATACTGATTGTTTTTCCCATGGACAATTGTACGTTGCATGTTCGAGGGTCGGTAAACCTGACAATCTATTTATATGCAGCGACAATTGGACAGCGAAGAATGCTGTAGATTCGCAAGTTTTACGCAGTTAATTTGTATTGTATCTATCTATCTATCTATCTGTATAAAAACGAGTTGTGTGTATGCATGTTTGTTTGTTTGTAAAAGGAGCGTTTGCATATGACGTCATTATTAGTACATACGGCTTTGTATATGCACAGACAATGGGAAAGCCAAGAATGTTGTATATTCGCAAGACTCTGGTCAAACATTTTCAGATCAATTGCTGGCAATTGGAAACGGAAAACTCCCAGTAGACTCAATTTCAGGACGTATACAACTACCTGCTGATTTCTGTAATTTAGTGACGTCCAAAAATGAATTGATTGAAAAAGTATTTCCGAATATTCTAAAAAATTATAAAAAACAATAAATGGCTAAGTGAAAGAGCGATTCTCGCACCCAAAAATATAGACGTCCACGAAATCAACAATATTGTTTTGACCAAGATTCGAGACCAGGCAGTCCTTTACAAGTCAGTCGACACAGTTTTGGAACCAAATGAAGCGGTTAATTATCCATCTGAATTTTTAAATTTCATAGATCCTTCAGGGTTTCCACCACACCTGCTACAACTAAAAATAGGCGTACCAATAATACTTTTAAGAAATATCAACCCTCCAAAGCTTTGCAATGGCACGCGACTTGCCGTAAAAAAAAACAATGGAAAACCTAATAGAGGCCAAAATCTTGACAGGGCCTTTTGAGGGTGAGGCTGTTCTTATTCCTCGCATTCCCATGATTCCAACGGATCTGCCTTTTCAATTTAAAAGATTGCAATTCCAATTCGATTAACATTTGCAATCACCATTAACAAAGCTCAAGGTCAATCATTAGAAAAATGTGGTATAGATCTTAATACTGATTGTTTTTCCCATGGACAATTGTACGTTGCATGTTCGAGGGTCGGTAAACCTGACAATTTATTTATATGCAGCGACAATTGGACAGCGAAGAATGTTGTATATTCGCAAGTTTTAGCGCAGTTAATTTGTATTGTATCTATCTATCTATCTATCTATATAAAAACGAGTTGTGTGTATGCATGTTTGTTTGTTTGTAAAAGGAGCGTTTGCATATGACGTCATTATTAGTACATACGGCTTTGTATATGCAAAGACAATGGGAAAGCCAAGAATGGTGTATATTCGCAAGACTCTGGTCAAACATTTTCAGATCAATTGCTGGAAATTGGAAACGGAAAGCTCCCAGTAGACTCGATTTCAGGACGTATACAACTACCTGCTGATTTCTGTAATTTAGTGACGTCCAAAAATGAATTGATTGAAAAAGTATTTCCGAATATTCTAAAAAATTATAAAAATAATAAATGGCTAAGTGAAAGAGCGATTCTCGCACCCAAAAATATAGACGTCCACGAAATCAACAATATTCTTTTGACCAAGATTCGAGACCAGGCAGTCCTTTACAAGTCAGTCGACACAGTTTTGGAAACAAATGAAGCGGTTAATTATCCATCTGAATTTTTAAATTCCATAGATCCTTCAGGGTTTCCACCACACGTGCTACAACTAAAAATAGGCGTACCAATAATACTTTTAAGAAATATCAACCCACCAAAGCTTTGCAATGGCACGCGACTTGCCGTAAAAAAAACAATGGAAAACCTAATAGAGGCCACAATCTTGACAGGGCCTTTTGAGGGTGAGGCTGTTCTTATTCCTCGCATTCCCATGATTCCAACGGATCTGCCTTTTCAATTTAAAAGATTGCAATTCCCAATTCGATTAGCCTTTGCAATCACCATTAACAAAGCTCATGGTCAATCATTAGAAAAATGTGGTATAGATCTTAATACTGATGGTTTTTCCCATGGACAATTGTACGTTGCATGTTCGAGGGTCAGTAAACCTGACAATCTATTTATATGCAGCGACAATTGGACAGCGAAGAATGTTGTATATTCGCAAGTTTTACGCAGTTAATTTGTATTGTATCTATCTATCTATCTATCTATATAAAAACGAGTTGTGTGTATGCATGTTTGTTTGTTTGTAAAAAGAGCGTTTGCATATGACGTCATTATTAGTACATACGGCTTTGTATATGCACAGACAATGGGAAAGCCAAGAATGTTGTATATTCGCAATTTTTACGTAGTTTGAAACACATATATAAATCTATCTATATTCACAGGTGGGACACAGGGACACAACTACAATGGCGCTTAACTAATATGGCGCGTAACGACTTATGCGCGCGGGGGGGCTTGGGGGGGCGCGAAGCGCCCCACCAACTAGGTGTTGGGGTGGCGCGAAGCGCCACCCCAACAGCTATCTATCTATATATATAAAAATAAGTTGTCTGTCTGTGTGGCTGTCTGTCAGGTGACGTCATGTTTCTGTATCGACTGACGTCATGAAGCCGATGAAGATGCTCAAAGAGCATGCTGATAGAGAAAGTCAGAAAAGAAAGCGTGCCGAGGAATCAAAAGAACAGCAAGGAAACAGGCTTGAGGCTAAAGAACGCAAAACCGCGCAGTTAGATGAAGATCCACCTGGACAGCGAGAGTCAAAACATATCAAAACTGAAAATGATAGCGATGATGATTGGGTTTGGGATTTTGACTTGGATAAGGTCATCAATGCCTACCAGATTTTAATTAAAAAAACAAAGGTTCGGCGATATGTATTTCATAGTGAAGCTGAAAAATAAAGAAGAATAACAAAACTGAAAAAAGAAAAAATGTAAAAAACTAAAAAATACTAAAAAGAAAAAAACACTCAAAGAGAAATTACAGACCGGGACACAAATGACGACCGGGACAGAGGGAATATAAATAACGACCGGGACACTCAAAGAGAAATTACAGACTGGGATACCGGGACACAAATGACGACCGGGACACAGGGAATATAAATGACGACCAGGACACAGGCATTTAAGAATATCGTTCAAAGACAAATTTTTAATTGTAAGAAGACCGTTGAAAGAGAAATTTCTAATTGTAAAATGACTGAAGAACCTACAATGGCAACGGTACCACCATCGAAGTAGATAACCAGTGGGTTGTTCCATATTCCCCATTATTATCAAAAATATTTAATGCACACATAAACGTTGAATACTGTAACTCCGTAAAGGCAATCAAATACATATGTAAATACGTCAACAAATGCAGTGACATGGCAGTTTTTGGCTTGCAGCCCGAAATCAAAGATTTCGACGAAATCGTACAATATCAGGCTGGAAGATACATAAGCAGTAATGAAGCTGTTTGACGAATTCTTTCATTTCCGATACATGAACGTAGTCCAGCTGTTGTTCACTTAGCGGTACATTTACAGAATGGTCAACGTGTTTATTTCTCGGAAACCAACGTGCAACAAAGAGCCCTGAATCCACCGGATACAAAATTAACAGCTTTTTTTTCGCTTTGCAAAAATGATTCTTTTGCAAAAAAACTGCTGTATACTGAAGTGCCTTCGTATTACACGTGGAATACTAAAAATAAAGTATTTGAACGTTGAAAACAGGGTAAGTCAGTCGACGGCCAACCTACCATCTTCAAAGATACCACGATAGGAAGACTCTACACCGTTCAACCCAATCAACATGAATGCTTCTTTCTACGCCTGCTTTTGGTGAATGTACCCGGTCCGACATCCTTTGAGTATTTGAGAACGGTAAACGGTACTATACATGACACTTACCGTAGTGCATGCCAAGCTCTGAATTTATTGGAGAATGACCAACACTGGGATAACTGCATCAATGACGCGTGCGAAACGTCAACCCCAAGTCAAATTCGTGCATTGTTTGGCATCATTTTAACAACTTGCTCTCCATCAGCTCCTACAGAGTTATGGGAAAAATATAAGTCAAAAATGTCCGAAGATATACTCCATCGGAAACAGTTAGAGACGTCAGATATGACTTTTGATTTTACATCAGAAATTTATAACTACACTTTACTTATTATAGAAGATTTGTGCGTACTTATGGCAAACAAACCTCTTCAGGATTTGGGAATGCCTTCACCTAACCGTATCGCTGCTGTTTCGAAATGTGTAGAATTGGATCGTGAACAAAGTTACAGTACGAGTGATCTATTGTCGTATGTACAAAATAACATTTCCAAGTTAACGTCGGAACAAAAAGACATTTATGATACGATAGACTCAATTTCAGGACGTATACAACTACCTGCTGATTTCTGTAATTTAGTGACGTCCAAAAATGAATTGATTGAAAAAGTATTTCCGAATATTTTAAAAATTATAAAAATAATAAATGGCTAAGTGAAAGAGCGATTCTCGCACCCAAAAATATAGACGTCCACGAAATCAACAATATTGTTTTGACCAAGATTCGAGACCAGGCAGTCCTTTACAAGTCAGTCGACACAGTTTTGGAACCAAATGAAGCGGTTAATTATCCATCTGAATTTTTAAATTCCATAGATCTTTCAGGGTTTCCACCACACGTGCTACAACTAAAAATAGGCGTACCAATAATACTTTTAAGAAATATCAACCCACCAAAGCTTTGCAATGGCACGCGACTTGCCGTAAAAAAAAAACAATGGAAAACCTAATAGAGGCCACAATTGCAATTCCCAATTCGATTAGCATTTGCAATCACCATTAACAAAGCTCAAGGTCAATCATTAGAAAAATGTGGTATAGATCTTAATACTGATTGTTTTTCCCATGGACAATTGTACGTTGCATGTTCGAGGGTCGGTAAACCTGACAATCTATTTATATGCAGCGACAATTGGACAGCGAAGAATGTTGTATATTCGCAAGTTTTACGCAGTTAATTTGTATTGTATCTATCTATCTATCTATCTATATAAAAACGAGTTGTGTGTATGCATGTTTGTTTGTTTGTAAAAAGAGCGTTTGCATATGACGTCATTATTAGTACATACGGCTTTGTATATGTACAGACAATGGGAAAGCCAAGAATGGTGTATATTCCCAAGACTCTGGTCAAACATTTTCAGATCAATTGCTGTTCTGAGTTAATTTGTATTGTATCTATCTATCTATCTATCTATATAAAAACGAGTTGTGTGTATGCATGTTTGTTTGTTTGTAAAAAGAGCGTTTGCATATGACGTCATTATTAGTACATACGGCTTTGTATATGCACAGACAATGGGAAAGCCAAGAATGATGTATATTCGCAATTTTTACGTAGTTTAACTCCTGCAGACGAAATGAATGCTTGCCTGAAAAAATCTAATTTATGGGCACACGTAAAAATATTAAAATTAACTACAAATATGCGTGTCCGATTGCAAAACGATGACTCTGGTTTCAGATCAATTGCTGGCAATTGGAAACGGAAAGCTCCCAGTAGTGGGAAAGCCAAAAATGTTGTATATTCGCAATTTTTACGTAGTTTGAAACACATACATAAATCTATCTATATTCACAGGTGGGACACAGGGACACAACTACAATGGCGCGTAACTAATATGGCGCGTAACGACTTACGCGCGCGGGGGGGCTTGGGGGGGCGCGAAGCGCCTCCCCAACAGCTAGTATATATATATATATATCTATCTATATATATAAAAATAAGTTGTCTGTCTGTCTGTCTGTGGATCAGGTGACGTCATGTTTCTGTATCGGCTGACGTCATGAAATTAGTTGTCGTAATTTATGACGAACGTCATAAATTAGGGTTCGTCGATATGTACTTCATAGTGACGCTGAAAAATAAAGAAGAAAAAGAAAACTAAAAAAAGAAAAAAGGTAAAAAACTAAAAAGAAAAAACACTCAAAGAGAAATTACAGACCGGGACACAAATGACGACCGAGACAGAGGGAATATAAGTGACGACCGGGAACCTCAAAGAGAAATTACAGACTGAGACACCCGGACACAAATCACGACCGGGACACAGGGAATATAAATGACGACCGGGACACAGGGACACAACTACAACGGGGACGCCGGGGGCACAGGCGGGATATATAAATGACGACCGGGACACAGGGAATGTTCGAATAGAAATTACAGACCGGGACACAAATGACGACCGGGACACCGGGACACAGGGAATATAAATGACGACCGGGACACTCAAAGAGAAATTACAAACTGGGACACCGGGACACAAATGACGACCGGGACACAGGGACATATCATTAGAATAATGAGGTATAGATCTGAATACGAATTGTTTTTCCCATGGACAATTATATGTTGCATGTTCAAGAGTCAGTAAACCTGACAATCTATTTATATGCACAGACAATGGGACAGCGAAGAATTTTGTATATTCGCATGTTTTACGTAGTTAAAAACATATATTTATATCTATCTCTATTCACAGGTGGGACACAGCGACACAACTACAATGGCACGTAACTAATATGGCGCGTAACGACTTACGCGCGCGGGGGGGCTTGGGGGGCGCGAAGCGCACGACCGAGACAGAGGGAATATAAGTGACGACCGGGAACCTCAAAGAGAATTTACAGACTGGGACACCCGGACACAAATCACGACCGGGACACAGGGAATATAAATGACGACAGGGACACAGGGACACAACTACAACGGGGGCACAGGCGGGATATATAAATGACGACCGGGACACAGGGAATGTTCGAATAGAAATTACAGACCGGGACACCGGGACACAAATGACGACCGGGACACCGGGACACAGGGAATATAAATGACGACCGGGTCACTCAAAGAGAAATTACAAACTGGGAAACCGGGACACAAATGACGACCGGGACACAGGGACACATCATTAGAATAATGAGGTATAGATCTGAATACGAATTGTTTTTCCCATGGACAATTATATGTTGCATGTTCAAGAGTCAGTAAACCTGACAATCTATTTATATGCACAGACAATGGGACCTCGAAGAATGTTGTATATTCGCATGTTTTACGTAGTTAAAAACATATATTTATATCTATCTCTATTCACAGGTGGGACACAGGGACACAACTACAATGGCACGTAACTAATATGGCGCGTAACGACTTACGCGCGCGGGGGGGCTTGGGGGGCGCGAAGCGCCCCACCAACTAGGTGTTGGGGTGGCGCGAAGCGCCACCCCAACAGCTAGTATATATATATATATCGTTACACTGTCTGTCTGTCACTAAGTATGACGTCAATATATAAAAAAACTAAAATAACTTAAAAGAATTAAAAAGAAAGTAAAAAAAAGAAAAATTAAAAAAGAAAAAAAACAAAAAAGAAAAAAAAACTAAAAAAGGAAAATCTAAAAAAGAAAAAACTAAAAAAGAAAAAAAAACTAAAATATGACGTCAAAAAAAATAAATGTAAAAAGGAAAACAAGAGCTAAGAGTTCATATGGCACTTGTGACGAGGCAAGAAGAGCTAAGAGCCAAAAACTCATATGATGTGAGCTCTAACAAAATTCTGAGAATCAATAGATTGATTTAAAAGGAAAATCAGATGCTTAATGCCGGTCAGGATTTAAAATAAGAGCTCTGAGTCACGATGTCACTCTAAATATCAAAATTCATTAAGATTCGATCACCCACTCGTAAGTTATAAATGCCTAATTTTTTCTAATTTTTCTCTCCCTTTAGCCCCCCCCCCAGATGGTTGAATCTGGGAAAACGACTTTATCAAGTCAATTTGTGCAGCTCCCTGACACGCCTACCGATTTTCATCGTCCTAGCACGTCCAGAAGCACCAAAGTCGCCAAATCACTGAACCCCTCCCCCAATTCCCCCAAAGAGAGTGAATCTAGTACGGTTATGTCAATCACGTATCAAGGACATTTGCTATTCTATCCACCAAGCTTCATCCCGATTCCTTCACTCGAAGTGTTTTCCAAGATTTCCCCCTCCAACTCCCGCCAATATCAAAAGATCTGGTCGGGATTTGAAATAAGAGCTCTGAGACATGAATTCCTTCTAAATGTCAAATTTCATTAAGATCCGATCATCTATTCGTAAGATAAAAATACCCAAATTTTCACGTTTTCAAAGAATTCCGGTTTCCCCCTCCAACTCCCCTCAAGGCGACAGGATCTGGTCAGGATTTAAAATTAGAGCTTTAGAGCACAAGATCCTTCTAAATATCAAATTTCATTAAGATCTGGTCACCCTTTCGTAAGTTACAAATACCTCGTTTTTCAAAATTACCGCCCCCCCCCCCCCAACTTCACAAAAGAGAGCAGATCCGGTCCGGTTATGTCAGTCACGTATCTCCGACAGGTTTTTATTCTTCTCATCCAGTTTCATCCTGATCTCTCCGCTTTAAGTATTTTCTAAGATTTCCGGTCCCCCCAAACTTCCCCCCACCCAATGACGCTGGATCCGGTTGAGATTTAAAGTAAGAGATCTGAGTTACGAGGTTCTTCTAAATATGAAGTTTCATGAAGATCCGATCACTCCTTCGTAAGTTAAAAATACGTCATTTTTTTTTTCTAATTTTTCAGAATTAGCGTTTTCCATGATTTTAGGTTCCCCCGCCCCAAACTCCCCCCAATGCTACCAGATCCGGTCGGGATTTAAAATAAGAGCTCTGGGACACGATAGCCTTCTAAATATCAAATTTCATTGAGATCCGATCACCCGTTCGGAAGTTAAAGATACCTCATTTTTTCTAAAATTTTCAGAATTAACCCCCCCCCCCCCCCAACTACCCCAAAGAGAGCAGATCCGTTCCAGTTATGTCAATCATGTATATAGGACTTGTGCTTATTTTTCCCACCAATTTTCATCCCGATCCCTCCACTCTAAGTGTTTTCCAAGATTTTTGGTTTCCCCCTCCGAACTCCCCCCCCCCAATGTCACCAGATCCGGTGGGGATTTGAAATAATAGCTCTGAGACACGATATCCTTCCAAACCTCAAATTTCATTAAGATCTGATCAACCGTTCGTAAGTTAAAAATACTTCAATTTTGCTATTTTTTCCGAATTAACGGGCCCCCCCACTCCCCCCCCCCCAGATGGTCAAATCGAGAAAAAGACTGTTTCTGATTTAATCTGGTCCGGTCACTGATACTCCTGCCAAATTTCATCGGCCTAGCTTACCTGGAAGTGCCTAAAGTAGCAAAACCGGGACCGACAGAATTTGCGATTGCTACATGTCACTTGGGTAATACCAAGTGCCATAAAACTGTAATAAAAGATAAAAATCTATAAATGACGTCATGTTCGCAACGCGAAACCAGGCTTGCGGCTAATAGAGATAGTAAAAAAAGAAGGCGTGTCGCTATATTACAAAAGCAATGCATGTATAATTATCCTACAATGTCACCAAAAAGGGAACACCAGAGTAACGCAAAACCAACCAATTTTGGTTAAGTTGCTAAGCACATTTTTTGAATATTTTGAAGCCAAAATATTTCTGTTGCTTAAATGCCGAGGTATGGTCCCCGTTTTCTTAGTTTTACTGGACTATATGTAAAGGTGTTTCATCACAAACACCTGAGGCATCTATAGCCACACCCTATGAAACTAGTTGGCGACGAATTTCTGGTTGCCAATTTCAGCTTCACAATGTAAAGGTGCGTCCAGTGCTTTTTGAAAGTTAACTTTTTGTACAACTAAGGCTAAAAAAAACTTTTTAGTTGTAAAGTTTTTTCTTTATTTCATCTTTTCCCTTGTTGCGCAGCGTGTTTTCATCGCTTTAAGAGTGAATTTTTTCACTCTTAGATCCATGTTAAGACCCATGTTAAAAGCAAAACCAGCAGAAATAAATTCACGCTAAATTTAATCTTAAGCACAGGAATTACTATGAAGGATTAAAATAACCCCCCCCCCAAAAGACAGGAATTACAATGAATGATTACATAAATCACAAAAAAAAATACGTAAAATGCTGTGGATGATTAGATATAACCATTAGCGGTCTTAAGCCTCACAATAAAGGGAGGGGGGAGGTGTACCACAGGAATGTAAAAAAAAATTAAAAAAAGAAACATAATGTCGGATGTCAAAAAAAACTAGAAGAACAGCTAACCCCCACCCCGCCCATGTCAAGAACCGTCACTGGATATAACCTAAGACAAATCCTTACCCCCCTTGTATCCCTGGCTATGGAGCCTTTCGAGGGAGAATAAGTGTATTGTAATTCCATTTTGAATTGTATTTTGTATTGTATTGTATTGATAATAAACTTCTTCTTCTTCAACCAGACACTACAATGAATAATTATATCAAAATAAGAATGCAAAGACGGACCTAGACCTGTCAACGCCCAGCGCAAGAATGGCATTTGGTGCTCTCTGGTCAACGAACCTATTATAGATATCAAATTAGGGTTATTTTACTTTGAAGAATATGTTTATTTATCGTATATTTATTTATTCATTTTACTATTATATACATTTTTAAATCCTAATTGTGTCTGTGCAATAAGGTTAAAAAAATTCTTAATATTTCACTTATCAACGCTGATGACATTTTACTACAATTTAAATTAAATACAATCATTCTTATCCTGAACATTTAAACTTTACTTAACCTGCTTTTCTCAAAAACAAATTCCTTTATAATGTCTTCATATAAAAGCTTCGAAGCCATTTTATGTTCTATATGGATTATAATCAAGCTTGTCCGTTTCGGCCGTCTTTGCTTGGCCTTCTTGTTTCTAAGATAGTATTTAATTAAGTTTCATTTGCTTAAGATTTTTTTCATTAGAAGCAACTGATGCAGCCATAGTTAAATACATCTTCAAGGTGATTGTAACATTAGGATAGGCATCTTGTACACTGTGTTTATATATAGCAGACAAAACGTTATGCGGTGCTTGACAGTTTTATTGATTTTTTTTTTTAATTTTATTTGATCGGATCAAAAAGTGCCTTAGATCCTAATATACTTGTTTACAGTTTTAATATTAACTTGTTGCCTGGTTACTTCAAAACTTTTTCAAAGAGGAAATAAGATTGAATTCTGTAAGTGTATTTGTATCTATGTCTTTTTGCAAGTCTTTCTAATCCCATCCAACCTGAATATTTGCAGGGGATATTGGAGGCCCTTGAATATCTTCTACGGGAAGGGTTTGAGCCACAGAGAACATTTTACATTGCCTTTGGCCACGATGAAGAGGTAGGCTTGTATACTTTTGTTTTGTTTAAATTATTAATACTAGGCTATGATAGTCATCGAAGCAATGCCTATATAACGAGCGAAATTTTGCCATTAGCATGTTTTTAGTTAGAGGATTTGCTTGGATTGATTTTTTAATTAAATTAAAGTTTCCATCAAGCCGTGGCTAATTGGAGAAAATGTCAAGACAGATACTGAGTGAGAGGCAAAGCTGGCATAAGCATTTTTCAGAATTTAAATTTGATGTCATTTCGGTTGTTGATAGACAGTCTGTCATCCATCCGTCCTAGGGGAGAACTGAGATAGATCCTATGAGAGAAATTCAGAGATGGCTAAGGCGTGTTCTGCAGATGAAAGATCACAGATTACCAAAGATTGTCCTTTTCGGCAAACCGTCTAGGACTAAACGGAACGCAGCTCGTCCGCGGTTGGGAGGATGTCATAAGGACAAATTTAAATGAAATAGGAACTTCCTGAGAGGGTGTAAAGAGGGAGGCTTTGAATAGATTGGGATTGAAGAGGAGCGTGCTTAACTGTTTTGGCATAAGGCGGCTTGGTGCTGCAGTGAGTTGTTAGTAGTAGTAGTAGATTAGGAAAAATGAACATTATTCATTCTGAATATTAATTTGTGAAAAATGCTAAATTTTGAAATGTTTGCAAATAGAGCTGGATAATCTTTTCCTTCCCGCTAATAAGTTTCTAAGTCTATTTCAAGTGATGCACCTAGCTAAATTCATTCACTGGTTAAACCATTGATAAGCTTCAACTTCATTAATTAACTATGTATCTATAGCAACAAAAAATACGAGATTAGATATGCCCCCCCCCCGTAGTGGGCCCTATGGCACAAGAAATGGGGAAAGAGGAATAAAACTAAATGAACATTAAAAAAGCAAAAAACAGCAAGTGCTAATTACCATCGTAAATCAGCTCAGGTCAGGCGACACGGGACTCCTCACACCTGACGAAAAAAAAAATCAAAACAAAACGAAAGGTTACAATCGCCCGTACAGCCAATAAGAATAAAATATATGACACACCACTTTCAAATATTATATTTGAAACACCACCCGATTTATTAAATAAATATTGAATTCTTATGTATTAGTTCGAAACTTCCTAAATATTTTAAAGATTTTGAGCTATTTAATTAACTGAGCTGGAAGATAACAGCTGATTGAATCGTGCTTGGCATATTGGGTTTTAGATTGGTGGCCCAACCATGCTAGCGCTGCTCACCTATCTTTAAATTTCTATTTGCTAACGCCTTATGAGCTCTATATGGTTTCTTTTGTTTCTCTATTTAGAAAACTCACTTCTTCTGATAATAATTTGTTTACTATTTTTTTTGCTCTAAATTTATGTCAAATTTTAAGTGATTTAGTTTTCTAAGTTATTATAGCAAACTTTTCACAATTTTGAAAATCATAATAATGATCAAACAGTAAAGAGTGACCCTATGCCATACTCTGTAGATTCACTTCATATGATAATGTAAGTTGGTCGTAGCTCTATATACTTACTTACTTACTTTTGGTGGGGACCAGAAAAAGAACTGCCCTGCCCGGCACCATCGGATTTTACAATTACTTTGTTGACCCTAGCTTCTTCGGCCATCTTCTGCCAGTGCTTGTCCCATCTCCGACCATGCCTCCGGAAGCCCCCCGTTGCTCAAGTTCTTCTTTGAATTTTTGCCAAAGATTTTTCTTCTGTCCTCCCGGCTGTCGTCTCCAGAAGGGTGTTGGCTCAGAAATTTATATGGATCAATTTTGCAAGTTATAAAAGCTTAATTTGAACTACCCTGGCAGTCACAATAGTAATTGTTATAAATATGCCCATTTTAGCAGTACCAGTACCGTTCCAGTTCCACCGCACTAGTACCGCTAGAGCAGCAGTTGGCTACTGCTCTATATACTCTAAATATATAGGAAATTTTATGTGCACAAATTTTTAGGTTATTATGGCACAATTTTAACTATCTTGTCGGTAAGAAATAGTGATCACATAGTAAAGAGTAGGTCTTAGACACACCGTGTAGATTCATTCCTTGAGATAATGAGTTTAGCTGCTACTTTTGATGCTTCAAATTTTTAGAAAGTTTTCTTTCTAAAAATTTTCTTTCTAAAAAAATTTCTTTCTAAAAAGCTTTACGGGTTACTATAGTACAGTTTTTACGATCTTGTTTGTCTCAATTGTAATCAGAATGTAAAGAGTAAGGTTTTTGCATATCAAACAGTTCGTGGTAACGAACTAAGGAGCGACCCGGCTCAATAGTAACTGAATCTCAAAAAGATAGAATTTTGATACCAATATATAAGTCAAAAGAATTAGATTTTTATGATGATTTTAGATATATGAGTTTCATCAAGTTTAGTCTTACCCATCAAAATTAACGAGCCTGAGAAAATTTGCCTTACTTTCGAAAAATGGGGGAACACCCCTAAAAGTCATAGAATCATAATAAAGGTCATACCATCAAATGCCGCATATCAGAAAACCCTACTGTAGTAGTTTCAAGCTCCTATCTGCAAAAATATTGAATTTTATATTTTATTTGCCAGAAGAAAGATCACGGATACGTGTTTATCTGGGTTTTTTTTTTTTCAGGGGTGATCGTATCGATCCAGTGGTCCTAAAATGTCACGAGAGGGCTCATTCTAACGGAAATCAAAAGTTCTAGTGGATTTTTTAAGTGACCAAAAAAATTGGAGGGCAACTAGGCCCCCTGCCACGCTAATTTTTTCCTAAAGTCACTGGCTTAAAATTTTGAGATAACCATTTTGTTCAGCATAGTTGAAAAATCTAATAACTATGTCTTTGAGGATGACTAACTCCCCCACAGCCCCGGGGAAGGCTACAAGTTATGACCTTTGCCCATTGTTTACTTATAGTATTAGTTATTAGGAAGCATAGTGACATTTTTGAGGGGTATTTTTCTGGGGGGGGGGAGAGGGTTACCTGAGAGGATCTTTCGATGGTGGAATTTTTCATGAAGGAAGAGAATTTCCATTATCTAAAAAAACAATGAGAATTTAAATTTAAAAAAAAAACAAATTTTTTCAACTGAAAGTAAGGAGCAACATTAAAACTTAAAACGAACAGAAATTATTACGTATATGAGAGGGTTCGTCCCCTCCTGAATAACTCGCTCCTTACCCTAAACTATTTTTGGTAATTTCAAAAGAGCTGTTTATTCTAATTAAACGGCCATTGTGATCTAGGGTCAGTCTTAAAGAATTGGAACAAAATTCGAACTTCAGTTTAAAAAGCGAGGCATTGACGAGGGAGTGAACCCTCTCATATACGTAATAAAAATGTAAGAATATAGAAGTTAGTTCCTTAAGTTAATTTGTAAGTTACGTATATTATTACTAATAAAAACGTTCATAAATAAAACTAAAAGTTCTAGTGGCCTTTTTAAGTAACCAAAAAATTGGAGGGCAACTAGGTCCTCTTTCCTCCCGTTTTTTCTCCAAATCGTCCGATCAAAACTTTGAGAAAGCCATTTAGGCAATAAAAAAATAAAATTAATATGTAATTTTGTTAAATTATTCGTTTACGGTTAGCCAAAATCATAACTTTCATTAATTAAAAACGTTCAGAAATTAAATAAAAAAAACAAGCTTTTTCAGTTGAAAGCAAGGAGTAACATTAAAACTTAAAACGAACAGAAATCATTGCCTATATGATGGAGTTTGTCCCCTCCTCGATACCTTGCTTTTTATGCTAAATTATTTTTAATAATTTCAAAAGAGCTATTTATTAAATAAACGGCCTTTGAGATTCAGGGGTCATTCTTAAAGAACTGGAACAAAATTCAAACTTTAGCGTAAAGAGCGATGTATTGACGAGGAGGTGAACATATGAAGAGGTTCTTCCCCTCGTCCATACCTCGCTCTTTACGGTAAAGTTCGCATTTGTAAAATAATGGCCGATAAAAGCAATAATTTATTTGTGCTGATTTCTGGCCAATCTTAGTATTTAATTGTACCTTAAGCAGTTTCATAATTATGATTTTTATGTGATAATAAACCACGTGTACGTGTATGTGTTCGGCTTGTGGTTGTCATTAAATAATAAAAAAACACTTTCCCAATTGAAAGTAAGGAATAACATTAAAACTTCAAATGGACATAAATTATTACGTATATCTTTGAAAGATCTTTTCTTCCATTCTTTTCAGTCATTTGACTATGCCTTACAAAAGTAGTTCCGCGAATATAGCTAATTTAAGTTACGTGGAAGAATCTTTCCATGGAGAAATTTCTCATGGGGGAAGGGAATTTTCCATGGAGGGGAGCTGGATTTCCGGACATTAAAAAAAAATAATTAGAAACTAAATACAAAGAAAAAACAAATTTTCAACTGAAAGTAAGAAGCAACATGAAAACTTAAAAATAAACAGAAAATACCACGTTTATGAGATGGGTTGCCTCTTTTCAGAAGCTCACTTTTACGCTAAAGTTCCTTTTTTAAGTTTTAAAAGACCCTATTATTTTAATTAAATAGCCTTTGTGATTTAGGAGTCCTTCTTAAACAACCTAAAACAAATTAATATGCAAACTTTGTTTTAATTATTCATGTACGGTTAGCCAAATTCAAAACCTTTATTAATTCAAAAACGTTCAGCCCCTTTCAGGACAGCCCCTTTAATATACGGAATAAATTAGAAAATTATAGTAGAAAAATAAATAATTCTTATTCCGTATATGAAAGCGGCTGTCCCCTCCTCAACGCCCCGCTCTTTACGCTAAAGTTTTTTATTGTTTTATAAAGTTGAGTTTTGAGAAAGAATCAAACTTCAGCGTCAAGAGCGGGGCGTTGAGGAGGGGACAGCCCCTTTCATATACGGAATAATTTCTGTTCGTTTTAAGTTTTAATGTCGTTCCTTAATGTCAAATTTAGCTAATTCGTTTTGCTCATTTGTATTCACGGTTCGACACGACCATACTGACGAAAATATCATTATACTCTAAAAATTCTATTATCTTAGAATTAAAAAAAAAGTCTTAAAAAAAATCGTGGTATTTGGATGTCAGTAGAGCCTAAGATGTGTTCTTTAGGCGAAAAAGTTTGCATTTTAATTCCTTTACAACTTTAAGCTTTTAAAGAATAATTTTAGCTGATGTAACATTTGGTGGCAAGGGCGTATCCAGGATTTTGTTTGGGGGGAAGGGTTCAAAAAAACTTTAAAAAACGCAATAATTTTTGTTTATCTGCATCAAGGTTACTTTCTTACGAGCGGGACAAAATTCCTAGGTGGGAGGGTCAACCCCTGATCCCCCTTCGATACGGCTTTGTCTAATAGGAAGTCTCTGAGAATGAAAATCTTGAGGTCGCTCCAAAATGGGGAACTGGTGCCAGTTGTAACACAAGGATGAAGTTATTTTGTATTCTACGGGCTGGTATTAGTTTGGAATTTAACAAGGATTATAAACTTTCAAGCCAACTGATTTTTAAAGTTGGAGGATCAAAATCTGGCGGAAATCTGCTAGGGGGGGATTTTGCTTGGCGGAAGGGGGGGATCCATGTTTTCTGTTCATAAGAATCAGTAAATGGCCACAGCATAAGGGAACTAGTTGAAAGCAAGATCTTTTACAAGATATATAGAATCTATTAAAAATTAATTAGTCAGTTAATATTATCAATTAATTATTTCATCAATCAATCAATTAACTAATTAATTTCTTAATTAATCTATCAAATAACCAATAAATAATTATCAATATTCACTTAATCAATTGTTTGTTCAATATTGAGCAATAAATGGTTTCATCTGTTTTAGCTTACTGGTCAGCAAGGAGCTCATGTTATTGGTCAGACACTGTTGCAACGAAACGTTGACCTTGACTTTGTTTTGGACGAAGGATTTTATTATCTCAAAGACCTTGTAACTGGTGTTACCTCGTATCCTGTTGCTATGTAAGTACTTTTGAAGCGTTGTATTATCAGTAGTTTTCCTGGAAATTAAATTAGCGCTTTTCGTAGAATAAACATATTATCAAAATTCTAATTGGGGAAACCTGTATGGGACACACTAATTTGCTTTTATTAATTATATTTGATAGTATAAACCATATGTGGCACTTATAAGAGGCTGGCACTAGTGTGGAAAAGAAAAATCTCCATGCCATATAGCGTTTGGTGGTCTTTTGGTGGTACTTTAAACTGTAGGGAAAAATCAAAGAAGGCAAAAGAATAGATTAAATTGCAACTTATAAAGAAACTTTAGCTTTAATTCTATAAAATTAGAGAAGAATTATGTCAGTTATTCTATTTTTTTGAAATTCTCTTCTTTTTCCGTGAAGTTTCAGACGCTATATTATTTATGGCGATAGACGTTTTCAATTTCTATCTTTCCATGATAGATTGGCCAACTCTTATCAGTTTTCATTCTCTTCGGGCCAATTACAACCGCAGAAGAACTCAAAAACTCCTGAAATCTCGCTATTTCATTTTCAAATTTATCTTCTTTTGATTTATCTTCTATAGTTTTCTTTAATTAAAATTATCCGGATTTTTAACCACCATATTTAGCTTTTCAAAACTTAATTTTTCTTATTTCTATTTAGGATAAATTTTAGGAGTACTCCCTCAAATAAACTTAAAAGAGTTGTTTATTCTAATTGACTTTTGCTGTGAAAAATATCAATTGGTATCAGAATCTGCAAATTTTAAGCTTTTGAATCTATAGAATCTATAAAAATTGCATTTCAAAATTATCTATTTTCTGTGTGGGATGAAAAGTAATAGACTGAATATTCAAAAAGAATGTATTTAGCAATATTTAACTCGCCCACCGAAGACGAGGTTTTGTACATTTTTGATGGTAGGGAACAGGGATTTTAAGAATCAAGAGAAGGATATGACAACAGACAGCCCAATGGGTTTCGTTGATGGTTAATAAATCGTATATTTAACTCATAATATGAACTAATATAGCAATACCATTTTTAATAGTCACCTTTAACCTTATATAGTAGTTATCGTAACCATTATAGTATCCAATATAGTAATAATCTTTGTCATTTTTTGTGTCTGTTGGATTAGTTGGAGTCCATTTTTTTCTGATTTGTGTTACAATCTTTTTAACCTCTTTTTTCTCTGTCTGTATTAAAGCTTAAATAACTAACATGTCTTTTCTCTCCTTTACAGGCCAGGAAGCCATTTTAGGGATTATTATCAGTATATATATGATGATTTAATCATTATGAATAAGTCTTTTCTTACACTGTACTGATACTGATAACTTTATCTGTCTGTTGTTGAATTATAAAAATTATTTTTAATTCTAGGATCGGAATTTCAGAAAAAGGATGGCTTGAACTTGAACTATCCACAGCTATGCCCCCGGGACACTCCAGTATCCCCCCGCTTGAATCAGCCTTGGGGGTATTAGCAAAAGGTGTTGCAAACTTGGAAGCAAATAGACATCCGTCCATGTTTGGAAAAGGGCCAGAATATGACATGTTTTCATCTATAGCTCCCTATGTAAGGCTGCACCTTTTTATTTGTTTGACCATTAGCAGTGATTGTAGATAACGTTTCATCTTATTGGAGGGGGGGGAGAAGCATTTTTTTTTGTGGGGTTGCATTCTTATGTAAGGCTGCACTCTTATCGTTTGATTGGCTACTACTAATACTCGTGAATATCGTTTTAGTTTTCTGAGGGGGGGGGGGGGGGGGGGTGCATGAGTTTGTTATTAAAATTTTATTTTAATAAATTCTTTTTGTTTGTTTCAACCACTGTAGGGTGGTCATGACCTTCCCCCCTTCTGCATTTGGGATCGCCACCATTGTACCGCCATCTTTTTCTTTTGTTTATATTTAATCTAACTCTTAATGCATAGTTAGATGTTTCTATACCACTGAAAGGAAGGTAAGGAATCCTTCACCTTTTATGGGGCTAAAAATAAATCATGAGAAAAAAATAAATATTTGGATTTTGAGCTACAATCAAAAAATATGTCGAGTCTTTGCAAAATATGTAAATCTCTAAATGATCTTAAGCGCGGACTACTCAAAAAGAAATAGGAAATTATTTATGAAAGTGAATAAAATCAAATAAAAAGGTAAATAACAAAATAAAGAAAAAATGACAGTAAAGCAGGATATAGTACATAGAAAATATTTCGTAATATATTAACTATATAATTTATTCTATTTGACTTGATTGTTGAAATAAGGTATTCGAATTTATTGTGAAAAAAAAAAAAAAAAAAAAAAAACAAGGACAGCCGATGCAGGGAAGATGTAAAAATTCGAATAGCCAAGGTCGAGAATCTTTTTTTCTTTGTCAGTAAAAGTTTTGAGGAATAGGAAGATAAGTGAACCAAGATTAAAATATTGAAGGCTAGATTGATGACAATAGTCAAGTGTAGCTCTGAAATGCGGGCACTTTGGAAAACGCAGGATGATTTGTTACAAGTTCCTCCTAGTTACAACCTCCTCAACTGTTTAACCTCCTTGTTACAACCTCCATAACTGCCATAATTTTTAGTTTATTTTGGGCCTATATTTTACCCATGTTTCTGAACATGGATGAATGATTCCAAATCCCAAAAGATAATTCTATTTTGCGATCCTTCTAGATCATAATGAAAAGTAATGGAAAGGATTTTGTTTTCTTCTGACTTTTCAATGAAATACAAGCTTAAAAAGAAATATGAATGTTATAAAATTTCTCCCTCCTCCCTTTAGTGGCTCCCTGGAAGCATTCAAACCTGAGCCTATTTCTCAAAAATTCATTTAACCAGGCTAAAATACTTCTTGTCCAAGAGATCAAGTGAAGTCAATCAGCTAATGCAGTATTGGATGACCAATTCGGCAATTTTCTTCCAAAAACCTGTGCTATTTGATCCTGAACTGTTAAAAAGAGAAGAAAATATTCTGTGCTTTCCTTTTGTCCTTTTCTTTTACTTCCTTTTGTCCCCAAAAAAAAGAGATGGGAAGAGGTTGTAAGGAGGGATTTAAAGGAAATTAGAAATTCTTGGTAGGAGTAAAGAGCGAAGCTTTGAATAGCTTGATGAGGTGGAGATGTGCTATATTTTTGGCCTGGTGCTTGGTGCTGAGGCTTGGTGCTGTAGCCTACTGAGCGATTAATATTAGTAACAGTATTAATCATTTGTTTTTATTTTTGTTCAGCAGAAACAGGTAACAATAAATCTTAGGCAATTTGCATTACAATAAATACAGAACGGATTACAATGTTAGCTCCTTTGAAACATTACAAGTAACTTAGGGAGTACATTTGGTAGAATCTGCCATTCTAGGCTGAAATTAATTAACTAGATTTTTATAAAAAAAATTGCATATTTAATAATATACATTTTATATTTTATCTTATATTAAATTAGTGTAAATTTATGTAACAATATTTAATTTATTTGAATTTAATATTTACGAAATTTCAATAATTAAAATTTTTAATGTTTAAATAATTAATACAAATAAATAAAGATCGCTTGTGATAAGTGAGTCCTAGAACCCTCACATAATCAGAAACTCTAAAAATAGGTTTAAATGTACAAAATTGTCGTGACTATATAAGACAATTTGACTTTCTCCCGAAGGCCATATGATCAATAATTTTGCACTTCCTTTCTATAACTTGTCTCCTCATTCGCAGGATTAAAAAATTATACAGGAGTTTTTTTTGCCAATCTTATAGAATAATTTTCTGTAACTGGGTTTTTATAGTTGTTTAACAACCCACAACAAAACACAGCAACAAAATTGTTGTAACCAGGTCAGATAATTTGACTTCCTGCACAAGGTCTTATAATAATCTTTTGTCAAATATCTTTCGTTTTAATTGTTTCGTCATTGCAATACCGTTTTAACTAGATTACACTGGAGTTTTGTTTGTTTTCTATTAATATTATAGAATAATTCGTTGGATTAAATTTTATTGTCGTGTCTGGAAACAAACACAACAACAAAATTTTTGCAACTAGATCATGCAATTTTATTTTATGCCCAAGGTTTTATTTTCGATAATTTTTAAATTATTTTTCTTTGATTATCTCGTTATTGCAAATAAATCATACAAAATTATATAGGAATTTCATTTATTTCTTTTTTATTGATTTTATAAAATAATTTTTTTCATTAAATTTTATTTTTGTAAGCAACAATAGAACAAAATAACAACAATTATCAAAGCTGTCGTGGCCAGGTCAGACAATATGAATTTCTGCTAAGCGTCTTGTTTCTGAAAGCTTTAGAACTCTGTTCTTTCTCGTGCAATGCAGTGCTAAAAAGATTATAAAAGATTTTAAATTGTCTCCTTTTTATTTATCTTGAATAATTTATAAAATAAATTGTTGTGACTGACAACAAAACAACTAAGAAAAAAAAACAACAAAGTTGGTGTGACCGGATTAAATGATTCAACTTTCGGCCAAATGAAATGAATTTCGATATCCTTTTATTTTTAATTAGTCCTGTAGAATTGTGTTCTGTAATTAAATTTTATAAGTTTGTAGAGAATAGAAAGCCTGATATACTGACAAATGTTTTTCCATCCAACCTGATCTATAGCGTTCTACAAAATTATCTTGCTTTATTTGTTCCGTCTAGCAGACTAAGTTTTTGTAATTAATTCATAGTCATGCAAGTTCCTGACACTAATTTATCTCGATACTGATTCTCATTCTATTAAAAGCTGGAAAATTTGATTTTGTTTTTAATTAGATTAGTTAGCAAACGTTTTAGGTTAAACTTTTTTTTAGCTAAATTTTGATTTTAGCTAAATTAAACTTTCCAGCTAAAATTTTAGATTAGTTAGCTAAAATTCGATTAATTAACTACAATTCAAAATTTTAGCTTAAAACTGAGCATAACATGCGTTATTCTTGTCCATATGCATTATTTGAAGCTGTTGGTTGAAGTTAAGAAAAAAATCTCTTAAAAATGTCAAATCAAACGCATATACAAAATAGTTGTCAACGCCACAACAGCGTTGCCAACGTGGTACTCTTGTAACATTGTTGTTGCAATTTAGAGGTCCTAGTACAATGTGGTACATTCGGACATTTCATGGTGCAATCCCACATTTCATATAACTTTGGATACAATTGGGTACATTCTCAAGTCACCTCTTACAGATTTCAGCAAAACAGGGATTTTCGTCGATTTGACACAAAAAAATCTTTGAGAGTTACAAACTATTCATCACACAAAAAAACAGCGCCAAAATCGGCTTCTGAGAAAGTAGGAAGATGAGAAAGTAGAGGTTTATGGTTATAAACCTCTTTCTTTTGAAAAAAGAAAGATCGCTTGTCTTTCCGTGTATTCTATTAGTTTGTGAAATGGAAACTGGCGTATAATGCCTTAATTTTGCTATAAAGTATGTTTGGTACAATTCGGCCAGGAATCCGGTGCAATTTATCTCAAAGCGTTGGCAATGCTGCACTATAATGTATGTAACAATATATTTGCGAATATATTGTCACTTACAACGGGTGCCTATGAAAATTGCAAAAATTGATTTTTAATCATTCAAATTTATTAATTAATTTCAATAAAATGCAACTTTAATAGAGTTGATTCTTATTTTAGGCTGACCCTTTCTACCGCTATTTGTTCGCGAACCTGTGGCTGTTTCAGCCACTTTTTGTGCGTGTGCTTAGTCAAAAGCCAGTTACGGATTCGTTCCACAGGACAGCAACGGCCATCACAATTTTCCAAAGTGGCTATAAGGTACGCATGGCATCTGTGTGATGCTATCACCCAGTGATGGCATCTGTGGGGATGGTATATGTGTTTTGTGGCTGAACAGTTTATTCTTTTATCCCCCTCTCCGTAATTCCCCCTCTTCCTCCTCTCATGACCTCTCCATGCCTCTCATCTTCTCTCTTTACCGAGCTTTATAATAAGAAGTGATTATGTATAATCTTATGCTAAGCTTGTAAGTTATGTAAATTTATGTTAGGGCTTACCTTATACTGGTAGTGTTCAGAAGATGCTATAAGCCAAAATCCAATGCAAAAGTCAGTGACATACCCAATGTTGTTATTCGAAAGCTAATATGGAGAATGTGGTGCCCCTTCTGTAATCTATAAGAATATATTTTATAATAAATAAATAATAGTAAAAATTATAAATAAATTATAAATTTAGCCACTTGACTGTGTACCAGCTCTTCCTTAGTGTTAATTTTGGTGTTATTTGCCATTATGTGCCAACTGTTATTGAAAAACAGTTACAAAATATCTGAAACCAACAAAATTACTGAACTTTTGTCCATATGCTAAGGCTATATAGTCTACAGAAATAAGAGATGGGGAGGGATTGGAAAATAGATAGATTGTAAGCTACTCAGATAATAAAATGTTTATAACAATTTTATTATTATTATTTATCAATATTTATTGTTTATTGCTTTATTTCGTTTATTAAAAGTTTGTAAATGTTCATAATGGCCATGGATGAAATTGGCGGGGATCTAGAAGATATAGCTAGACGGTATAATAGTAAAATATTGTACTGGTATGTTGATAAATTCAAAGGGAGTAGGCAATCCGGACTTGTCCCAGCTAAAGATAGGAACGAGTCACAATTAGTGACAAAGAAAGAGTTAAAGAGAGATTAACACATTTTGAGAATGTGCTAAGCCGAGATAGACTTGCAGGAAAACATATAGAGGAAAATGAAAAAGTTTGTGATACCTTAGATGTGAAGGAAAATTTGCTTTGTGAGGAAGAATTAGCGACAGTAATAAAAAGATTAAAAAATAATAAGGCTTCGGGTGCTGATGGTAAGGTAAATAAATTTCTTAAATATGGTGCCTCTGAGGTTAAAAGTAGATTATAAATATTTTTTTTTAAAGGGGAACACACCTAGTGAGTTTAGGAAAACCTTAATTAAACCACTTTATAGGAAAGGTGACAATAGTGAGTGTGGTAATTATCGGGGCATTAGTCTGGTCTCTCTAGGTAGCAAACTACTTAGTAATATATGATACTTTTTACACTGAGAGATGCTGTAGACAAAGTTTAAGAAAAGGACACTACAGTTTTAGAAAAGGTAGAGGATGTGTCGACCAAATTTTCATTCTTAAGTTAATAATTAAGAAGTGCCTGAGTTGTCAAACACATTTGATCCTCAGTTTTATAGATTATGAGCAAGCGTTCGATTCTGTTGATAGAAGATATTTAGCAAAGGTCTTATCCTTATATCGGATATCAGACAATACATTAAAGTGATTAGTGTTATGTACGAAAATAACACTGCTGCGGTTAAGGTAGGAAATGATGTTTGTAGCTGGTTCTGTGGTAAATCAGGAGTTAAACAGGGCTGCGTTCTATCCCCCTTTGTATGGATCATTTTGATGGACTTCGTCTTAAGGAGCACAGGAAAGGAAATGGGAGACCACGGAATCAAATGGGGAGGGAAAACTCTCCTGGACTTAGATTATGCTGATGATTTAAGCATCCTTGATGAAAGTGTGAGCAAGATGAATGAACTTTTAGAGGTTTTAAGTTCAGGGCTCTGGCATAGGTTTGAAAATTAATGCTAGGAAGACTAAGCCACTAAGGCTAGGAATAGGTGAAGATGAAAAGGTGAAGTCGAAGTTCAACATTTTATAAAAGCTCCAAGCGATCAAATAGCTATAAATAACGACATTAGGGTTTATATAGATGTTAGCAAAAAACCTGATACTGCATCAGCTTCTGTTGAAAAATAAAGGTTCGGCGTTATATTTTTATAATGATAAAAGACAATCCAAGCCTAAAGTTAAAGGTCCAATAACAAAAAAAAAACGTAAGTTTACGAAAGCACTAATTCTAATTTAAGGTCATTTAAAACGTTTAAGGGGCTGATTAGTGAAATAAATGATCAATATATGTGGTTAGAAAGTGAGAATCGCAACAGCTAAAGAAAAAGGCATGGAACAAACGACAGCAGGAGTCACACTGAATTGTACACGAAATTTTTAACGATTATCTCTGTTTGGAAACTGGAAAAGATCTATTTATTATCTATAACGTCTTTGGAAATTACATGAGAAGATGTATGAATCTAAGCTGGTAAGCAAAAGGCGTGACAAAAAAATTTTCTGAGGTAAAGAAGAACAAAAATGGACAATGAAATCTACGGTTGGAAAGCAAAGAACAGCGATGGATGCACAAAAACGATCAAAATAGGTCAGGACTCTGTGGTGACGTCATGACATCAAGAAAAGGCTTTAAGAAATAATTCGTATTTTTCACAGGGTGGCTATATCGAACCTGTGGTGACGTCATGACATCAAGAAAAGGCTTTAAGAAATAATTCTTATTTTTCACAGGGTGGCTGTATCGAACCTGTGGTGACGTCATGACATCAAGAAAAGGCTTTAAGAAATAATTCGTATTTTTCACAGGGTGGCTGTATCGAACCTGTGGTGACGTCATGACATCAAGAAAAGGCTTAAATTGTCTGTGGTTAGAAGACACACGACAACGAGAATCCACATATAGAAGCCTGCCGTGTGACAAGGCCCAGTGGCGAAACCACCGGACTCCCGGCACTATAAATATATTTCCATTATAGTCATATTAATAGAAATTGAAAAATGTCACAGTGTGCTCATAGGGCCTTTAGGTCTCTCATATATGTTGACTTTAATTGTATAGTTTCCATCAAGATCCTATCTTTTCGGAGTGAACTTAATTCTCTATCTCTAAAACTAAAAAAACATTCAAACTCTTATAGCTGTTAACATAAGATTATAACATTGTTAAGGTTATTAAATTTTGTATATTTAGAATCAGCATGAATAACAGATTTTTTGCTGCATATGCTGTAATCGACACTTTTTAAATTTTCGGTTTCCTTTGACATGGCCTACTCGTTACTTATTGTGTAGTACTAGGAGCTATTTGACCTAAAGCTTTCTTAAATCTGAAGGAAGGCTACTACACCCTCTTTTGACTCCTGTATTTCATATTTATGCTCAGTATTTGTAAAACAATGCTTCAACATAGGTATTCGTTCTTTTAGAAAAAGTACCTGTCGAATGTTTACTAGGAGGATGAGGGTTGAAAAAAAATTACAGGGTTATCATTTTCACGGTTTTAGAGGCAGATTTATCGAACAGATCTGTTGTATAGGGACGCCAGTAGAAGGGTATTGGCGCTCCCTGGGAAACAAAAAGACAATAAACATTGTACATAAAATGGAAATAGAAAATGCTATCATTTAATTTCTGACTCGGGGGTAGTTCTCCCACGATTGTTTCCATGTTGTTACGCTTCTGGGTGTTTTTTTTCTTATGTATAATCTATATATATAAAAATAAGTTGTCTGTGTGTGGATCTGTGGATGGATCAGGTGACGTCATGTTTGTTCGCATATGACGTCTGAATTATTTCACACTAATACAAAAGAAGAAAAAAACTAAAAAAGGTAAAAACTACAAAAAAAACTAAAAAGAAAAAAAAACTAAAAAAGCTAAAAAACTAAAAAAAACTAAAAAAAGGTAAAAATCTAATAACTAAAAAAAAACTGAAAAAAATAAAAAAAGGCAAAAACTACAAAAAAAATAAAAACTAATAAAAAAACTAAAAAAGCTAAAAAACTAAAAAAACTAAAAAAAAAACTAAAAAAAGGTAAAAAACTAAAAAAAACTAAAAACTAAAAAAGAAAAAAACTAAAAAAAAGGAAAAAACTGAAAAATAAAAGAGAAAAAGAAAACTAAAAAAATATGAATAAATATATATAAAAATAAGTTGTTTGTGGGTTATGTCTGTCTGTCTGTCTGTCGAGTGACGTCGTGTTTGTCCGCATATGACGTCTGAATTATTTCACACTAATACAAAAGAAGAAAAAAACTAAAAAAGGTAAAAACTACAAAAAAAACTAAAAAGAAAAAAAACTAAAAAAGCTAAAAAACTAAAAAAAAACTAAAAAAAGGTAAAAAACTAAAAACTAAAAAAACTGAAAAAACTAAAAAAAGGCAAAACTAAAAAAAAACTAAAATCTAATAAAAAAACTAAAAAAGCTAAAAAACTAAAAAAACTAAAAAAACTAAAAAAAGGTAAAAAACAAAAAAAAACTAAAAACTAAAAAAGAAAAAACTAAAAAAAAGGAAAAAACTGAAAAATAAGAGAAAAAGAAAACTAAAAAAATATTAATAAATATAAAAAATATAAATATAAATATAATATAAATTAGCAATCAACAAAGCACCGAGACACAAATGACGACCGGGACACAGGGAGTATAAATGACGACCAGGACATAAGTAAAAAAAAAAAACTAAAAAAACTAAAAAAATGGTAAAAACTACAAAAAAACTAAAAACTAATAAAAAAACTAAAAAATCTAAAAATCTAAATAAACTAAAAAAGAAAAAAAAGAAAAAAGGAAAAAAATAAAGGAGAAAAACAAAACTAAAAAACGAATGTATATACAGACCGGGACACCGGGATACAAATGACGACCGGGACACAGGGAATATAAATGACGACCGGGACACAGGGACATAACTACAAAGGGGACGCCGGGGTGCACAGGGGGATATATAAATGACGATGGCGACTCAGGGAATGGTCGATTAGCAATCACCATCAACAAAGCTCAAGAGCAATCATTAGAATCATGAGGTATAGATCTGAATACGGATTGTTTTCCCATGGACCATTATATGTTGCATGTTCAAGAGTCGGTAAACCTGACAATCTTTTTATATGCACAGACAATGGGACAGCAAAGAATGTTGTATATTCGCAAGTTTTACGTAGTTAAAAACACATATATATATATATATATATATATATATATATAAAAAACATATATATATATATATATATATATATATATATATATATATATATATATCTATATTCACAGGTGGGACATAGGGACACAACTACAATGGCGCGTAACTAATATGGCGCGTAACGACTTACGCGCGCGGGGGGGCTTGGGGGGGGCGCGAAGCGCCCCCACCAACTAGGTGTTGGGGTGGCGCGAAGCGCCACCCCAACAGCTAGTATATATATATATATATATATATATATATATATATATATATAAATATATGTATATATATTATATTTTCATACGTAACTTCCTTTTGATGGTTCCATTTTTATTGCACAAGAATTCTTGTATAGTTTGATAGCTTATAGTTTGGCTTATATTGGTTGTACACGCACACTCACACGCACCAACTAGATTTTGTATATAGATATCTCACAGCAGGAAAGTATTGAATTATTATTTTTCAGATAGCCAGCTCGTTGAACTTATTTTCGTTTTAATGGAACCCCTTTATTATCGTTATTATTATGGTTTTAGAACAATGTTATTCCTGGTTCTGCGAAAGCAATTGTGAACCACAGAGTTCACCCAGCTCAGACGCTAGAGGATGTTTTAGCTCATGACAAGAAAGCAATTGGGGATGAACGGGTTGAAATTCGAGTTAGAAAATATATTCCGCCCATGCCTATTTCACCATATGGAGAAGAAGAAGAAATTTATAGACTTATTGGCGATACAGCACTTCAGATATGTCCAGATTGTGCAGTAGCCCCGGGTAAGACAGTTATTCGGAATTTTGTTAACAATAAACTTAACAAGGGCTTGGAACAAACATATATTTATTTATGTGTTTGGTTCAATACGAAACCCACACAAGCTAAGATTCACAAAGTAATAAACAAAAGAAAAAAAGACGTTGACAAACAAATTTTTGAATCAGCATTTAAAATCAAAATCGCACAAGAAAAACAAAAAAAAAACAATATCGCTTTGCCCCTTACTCAGGAACATACAACTAGTAAACGAATAAAAGTTAGAAGAATTGCTGTTGCAAACTATTTGTCGCCATCTACGTAAATTGAAGTCATTATTTTCCAAAACAAATAAATGCTCATGTACCTAGAACAATGAACATTTAATCTGATCGTTTAAATGGGTTAATCTGAAACTTGAATATACATCTAAATATTGAAAAAAGAACAGGAATCAAATTTTTCCTTCTACATAAATTAAGATAATTATTTTTTTAATAACAAATAAATACGCAAAGTACCTAGGCCAGTGAAAATTAAATTTAATTATTTGAATGGGTTAAGCTGAAACCTACATATATTTTAAAATATTAAAAAAAAGGAATCAAATTTCACCATCTACATAAATTAAGATAATTATTTTGTTAATAACAAATAAATACTCAAAGTACCTAGCCCAGTGGAAATTAGACTTGATGATTTGAATGAGTTAAGCTGAAACGTAAATATATTTTAAATATTAAAAAAAAAACAGGAATCAAATTTCACCATCTACATAAATTAAGATAATTATTTTGTTAATAAAAAGTAAATACTCAAAGTACCTAGGCCAGTGAAAATTAAACCTGATTATTTGAATGGATCAAGCTGAAACGTACATATATTTTTAAATATTAAAAAAAAAGGAATCAGGTTTCATCATCTACATAATTATCAACATCTACCTTTACATCAATATCACCATCCATATAAATTTTGATACTTATTTTGAAAAACGAATAAATGTTTAAAGTACCTAGGACAGTGAAAAGTAAATCCGATTGTTTGAAACGGTTAAGTTGAAACGTACGTATATATTAAAATATGGAGAAAAACCAGGTATACAATTTCACCATCTACATAAATATCACCATCTAGATCTCCATTAATATCACCATCTACATTAATTGAGATAATTCTTTTCTAAAAAAAATAAATGTTAATAGTACCTAGGACAGTGAGTATTAAATCTAAGTTGAAGTGTATACATATCTTAAAATATTAAGAAAAATCGGGAACTCACTTTTTAGTGAAAAGTCCTACTTATTCAGTTTGTGATAGTAGCAGAGGCCAAATCAAAAAACTTAAATGTTTGTTAAAAATCAATAGAACATAAGTTATAAATACTTGATACTACACAACTTAAGGCTAACACCTTTGAAGGACCAGTTACCTTTTGGAATCAATAGATCGTTAATTTTTGAATTTCTATGGACGAAAAGCGTTTTCAAATTTAATGGATTTGTTTTGCTTCTTCATTTTCATGATTCATCGTGAGAGCACGAACGATTATGTAATACTGACCGAAATGTTCCACCACTTTGTCAGTTTTGGGTCTTCAGTGCTCAGGATATAAATATTAAACAGTAGCGAAAATTCCTATACTCTCCATCAAAGATTTTTGGGGCACGTCAGCTGCTCGCCTTTCTTCGTGACTCCACCTTCGCGCCCGCGCAATGACAGTTTTTTTGTGCAATAAGATGGGATTGTGGTACACCTATTGCTCTGACGTATTAGTAGCTTCCCTTTCCGCGCGCTGTAATCTGCCCCATTTCTGAACCAAATTTTCGCTACTCTTTAATATTCATACTGTTTTAATCCCCGAGTGGGTTCCAAGTCGGGGCAGTACTAAAATTTACAAATTCTCAAACTGTGGATAGCAGATTGTGGGGCTTAGGAAAATCAATAAGTTAATTTAGATGGCATGATAGTATCTGTTGTCGTATACACAGACCACCTATAAAATTACTTGCTGCTCAGAAGATCAATCCTCGAGGATGGTCAGTACAGTAGTTTAGATGGTATGATAGTTATTTTATGTTTATATGGCGGAAAAATATATTTATTCGTTGACAAGCTACCTCCACTCCTCCCTGCAAGTTTTAAAACATAAAGTCATATGGGGGAGCGGTGCAATTTTTGAGGACGCAACTCATTATTTTGTCGTTTACCTCTAACTATTTAAATTATGAGGCTCCATAATTGGCACAGGTAACAAATAAAAATGCCAATTTACAAAAAAATAATATCTAAACCTTGAGATCCCTCAAGACTTAAATGTATGGAAGAAAAGTGGATTGTTACCTGATTAGATCCTATTTAACAGCTGACAATTCAACAACTACTTACACAGGGAGGTACAATCGTAAGAGTCTGTCTAAATTAAATGTCTTCAGGAAAACTGGTTGACAGATAGCAGTCTATATTAGCCTAAAATTAAACCACATTAAACTTGAAAAAGCTTCACAGATTTGATTATATGCGTTTTGTTGTTATACGTTCTTATGATTTGGACAATTCTTTTTTTTTTTTTGGGGGGGGGGGGTCAAACTCTGAGCCTCTTCCCCAGAATACACGGCCTTGTCTGTCTCCCAATTTTCTGTCATTCCAGGCTTCAACTAATAGGAAACTCTCTTCATCCAACCATTTCTGAGAGTTTTTAGAAGATTCTTTATCTTTCCTGATATCTTTCACGTTAAACTATATAAAGAGCCATATTCCAACAGAAATAAAGTTCTGTGATGATTTAAGCTCAAAATGACCAGAAATTACAAGTAAAGAATAAATAAAACCAAAAACGAACAGAAAATAAATAAATGACCATATCAAATATAAAGGTAATGGATACTGACGCAAATGAATAAATAAATCTTAAAACGAGTAAAAATTGAACTAATACTCCAGTCATTTTCGTTTCATTGAAAACTATCTGTATTTTGAGTAGTGTGATATTGTTTTTCAAAAGATGGACAATGGACAAAAATATCAGCATGTTCTAGTGATATGAAAGTAAGTGAAGGACTAACCTTCAATCTTTCCTTACGTTACTCTCTCACCTCATTCGGGGCAACCTAATTTTCGTTTGGAGCTAGACGGTTGGCCGACAAAGACAATTTTTGGTAATCTGTCATCCTTCATCTATAGAACGTTTTCTAGCCATCTCATCCTTTCTCGTATTATAGCCCTAGAAAGCGGCATTGAACTATATTTTTCGCACAGCTTACTCTTTGGGGTTTGATCAGTCAGTTGGGTACCCAAAACAATCCGTAGGCGATTTCTATGGAAAATATCTAGCAAATCCTCCTCCGTTTTTGGAGTACTCTTGCTTCTAAGTTATACTTGTGTACTGTCATCACTGTAGCTTGCAATATTATAATCTTCGTTCCCAGACTTATCCTCCCATTATTCCAAACTTTTTTTTAACTGTGAAATAACACCCTGAGTCTTGACTATTCCACTTTTAACATCGTCACTGCCCCCGCCGTCTTAACTAATAATGGTGCCTAGATGAGTGAAGCTGCCCACTTGATCGATCTTCTCATTACCCAACATCACCTTTGGATCTGCTCTTAATTCTAGTCTTAGCGACTTATTCTTCTTGACATTAATTTTTCAGACCCATTCTTGCACCCTGAACTTGCAAAACCTTTAAGAGTTCATTCATTTGGCTAACATTTATATATAAGATGCTTAAATCATCAGCATAATATAAGTCTAAGAGAGTTTTACTTTCCCATTTTAATCCGTGTTCTCACATTGCCTTTGCTCTGCTCCTTAGAACAAATTCCATCCAAATGATCCATATAAATGGGGATAGAAAGTAACCCTGATGAACTCCTCAGTGAATACGAAACCAAGTTCTAATGTCATTTCCTGCTTTATTAGCAGCAGTGTTATTTCCGTAACAATCACTTTAATATATTTATTTGGTATGCCATAAAAGGACAGGACTTTGCTAAAGCTCTTCTATCAGCTGAATTAAATGCTTGCTCATAATCCATTAAAAAATAATATAAAGATACTATCTCACTATATTTTATTTTTACTTTTCAGTGTTAAAAGGAAATCTTTGTCACATTTGACTCATATAAAGGACACTAGAACTTTAGATTTCCAATCTAATGAGCCCCCTCCAAAGTTCATGCAAACCACACCTTCAATATGAAGTGGCTTTGGAAAAAAAATAATTAGTAAGAATAAATTGAAGTCTTAGAGAGAGAGAGAGAGAGAGAGAGAGAGAGAGAGAGAGAGAGAGAGAGAGAGAGATCGGTATATTTAAAAACCATCGTAGCATAGCTAAATTCAGTTTTTTCACAAAAATCATACATTTAAACAAAAATCACACACTACGACTCAACATTAAAAATTGATGTGAAGAAAGGCACAAATGAGTTTGCGTAACGATTAGTTCGTACTTTAGGGGTTACAAGTTTATTTTGTACCGAGTTCGGCTATTGGGAGGGGCTGGTTCGGGTAGTATTGATCGGTGGCTCTTATTGGCTATGATGGATTTCCCAAATTGCTGAATAAGGTGTTCAAGCCGGACTTTAAGTGGAGATATATTTAATTTAGCGAGGGCTTGATCATAGGGTATGTCACGGTTTCGGAGTATAATCCTTGTTGCTCTTTTCTGGACGCACTCTATGTCGCGTAATAGGTACGCTGTGCGGATAGCAGATGGACCCCACACCGGGCACGCGTACTTGAGCAACGGGCGAACATAACACATGTAGGCATGGAGAAGACTTTCAGTATCACACCCAAAACGCCTCATTTTGGTAAGTGTCTGAAGGCTTGCATTAGCCTTGTGGACGGTTAAATTAATATGGGCACTGAAACTACAGTCACTAGTAAAAGTTACTCCTAAGATTTTTATTTCGTTCATAATCGGGAAAGGGACTAGAGGCATATCTATATTCTGCTTCAGAGGGTTGAAACGAATTATCTTCGACTTGGCTACGTTAATGGTAACGTACCATTAACGAAACTACGTTAACTTGAGCATTCGGTCTTTAGCTGATCAGATAACTCGTCTGAAAACTGCTTTGTTATGATAGTGTTTTCGACCAGGTAAGCGAGCACTATGGACAGATCATCTACAAACTTGTACCGGTCATCGTGATGATTAAGTAGGGAATTAATTACAGCCAGGAAAACTATTCCAGCTAATTTCGTGCCTTGTTGGGGCCCCGCAAGAAGTATCTGACCATGATGAATCCGAATCGTTTTCGTCGAGTGCAAAGAATTTTTGTTTTCGGCCAGTTAAGAAGCCAAGTACAAGGCAAAGGGTGCGTCGTTTGGTCCCCATTTCCTGGAGATTCACGCCTGCAGTCAGGTGGCGGATTAGGTCAAAGGCCTTTCGGAAATCCACTGCGCAAATGTCGGCGAAACAGCTACCTTTTTTTAAGCCATTGGAGGACACAGTCAAACATCCGTACTAGGTAGATTGTAGTACTACACTTGGGGAATCCACCGTACTGGAATTTATCAATGCGCCCATGAATTTGTTTCAGAAGAAACTTGAGTATAAAAGCCTCAGTTACTTTTGCCAAACAAGGTGTAAGTGAGATCGGGCGGAGATCGTCGCATGCACTAGGGGCACGCTTTTTCGGAATAATTCTAATATAGACCCTTTTCCACTGTGACGGGAAATAGCCAGAAGCAAAACACTCGTTAATGATACTGGACAGTGGTAATGCTATGAAGGCTGCATATTCACGTAGCAGTTTGGCAGGTAATTCACCTGGGTATGAAGATGTATTCGGTTTGATCTTCCGTAATTCCGTGTAAACGTCAAACTCACTGACTATTATGTTGTTCTCAGGCTCGCATTTTTCAAGTATGATGGACTTTTCATGAGCCGTAATAGTATGATAGGTAGTGCAGATCTTGGTGAAGAATTCACTAATTTCTTCTGCACTGATTATGGACCCACCATCATTGCTGATCTTTACACTTCTGTCAAAAGCTTGGCCGGCCACTTTTTTCACAGCGTTGTGCCACTTTTTGGGGTCTGAAGCAAGTAATTGGGAGGGCATGGTTTCACGACCATAGCGAGCTTTGGCTTTCTTTATCAAAGAGACTATTTGATTTCGCAATGGCTCTTTACCTCCCAGAAAATTGAACAAACCATCTTCACTTCTCATTTTTTGGTATGCTGGCCCATTTATTGGCTTCTTTTTGTGTCGTACCCAAAGATCAGGAAACTGGAACGGCAGTAGCATTCTTTACTATTCTTAGCATTCTATACCAGCATCCTCTACCATTCTATCCAGGCTACTGGCTTTCCGTCCCAGTTTTCCACACACAAAAACAAATTTAGATGTGGCTTACCGCTTTTTTTTTTAATTAGAAACCAACTTTACTTCTTACATTTAGCAATAATCTAACTATTCCAGTACTTACAGATAAATTATGTTGATCCATGTATTTATTTTTGAAAAGTCAAACTTTAGAAGCCTTAGTTAATGATATTAGCAATAATCAAAGTGATACTCCCCATAAAGGGAGATCCACCTTTTTTTGGGTATCTGAATTATCAAGCCGCTACCCCGACTTCAAACTCCGATGCTGTCCCAGAAGTTTCAGTGATTCGGGTTATTTTGCATAAAGAAAACGGCATCTATTCTATTCTTCACTCCCCTACGGCATGGTAACTAGAAATCTACTATCTCGACTTTAGACTCGTTAGGGTTCCGGAATTAGTAAATTGCTACCTCGAAACTGCTGACTGGCACCGGAGGCCCAATTTTAGCGAGAACCCAAGTTTGACATCAAAGCAACAGTCATCAAAATAAGTCATCAAGAATTTTTAATTTCTGAAAAGTGGGCCAAACATCTTGGTCTGTGACTATGGTTTGATCTGGATGTCATGTTTGTATGTCCATTTGTAATAATTGCTGACAAATCTTCATATTATCTATAGCTCATATAAAACCTAGAAACATATGGCCTGAATTTACCTCTCCATCGGTCTGTTCAGATAACCAAATAATCTTATTTCTTTTTTTTAATAAAAATGCAAACAGGTATTGTTCAAACTACAGAAAAGGAGGAAATCTTCATTCGTCAGAAATACGATAATAAAAAGCATTTTTGAAAATCCAGGAGTCAAGGGTTAATGCCACAAAGCCCCCTCCCTCCCCCCTGCCAGTTGGTTCTCCTTGGCTGAATCCAAAAAAAAAGTAATCAAAGATATGACAAGGTCTATATCCAAATATCAACAATACTACGTTAGATGTTGCCGTGTAAATATGTTTCTATTACAGCTGGCAAATATTGTAATTTTTTTAGGTATTTCACCTGCAAACACAGATTTGAAACACTATGTGAAGCTGACGAAGAAACTATACAGATTTAGTCCCGCATTTGTTGATCCGATAACTTTGCCTGGTTTACATGGTGACGACGAGAGACTAAGTGTTCGTGATTACAAGAAAGTGATTGATTTTTACTTAAAGTTTATTTTAAACGCTGATGATTATCATTTATTTTTGAAAAAGAAAGATGAGTTGTAGATTGTATACTAATAAAAACAATTTTCTAGTTTTCATGTGTTTCATTTAGGGCAAATAATCGTATTTCAGTCGGAACTAAATTTTGGGCATGAGGGCAACCATTTTGTGTAATAGCTACTATGATTTATTGGTGGCAGCAATAAGCGGCAGTGGCACTTGTAAGGCTGGTAAGTAGAAAAGGTGTCATTTTAACAACATTAGTAACGATCTGAAGTCAAATATGAGCTGCACTTCTCTTTGGCCCTTTTGCCTATTGAACTTCGAAGTTTTTTTTTTCGAAAGGGAGCACTGGAGAAATGACTGCCAAAAAGCTTTTCGTGTCAGCAACTTAAGGTTCCAAGTATTACAGTCATAACTGTAGAAAAAAAAAATCTAAATTACGCGTGACTACAATGGCAATGATTTACCCCGCTCTTAATTTGTTAAGTTGAGAAATGTTCAACTTCCAAGCGTAATTTTTATGCTTGACCAATCAAAGGGAAAATTAGGGCATAATTTTTTAAAACGAAGAGGTGGAGCCTTGGAACAGCTTATTTCTTTACTGTGAGATGAGTCTGGCAAAATATACATTTCAAAGTCTTTATTCTGCAGTACAAGTGTGACATGTGACGTTAAAATCAAGGAAAATCATGTGACTGACCGTAGGTTAACAAAACGCTTACACAAAAAAAGTGGTTCTTTTCCACTTTCTAGGGTTATAATTCGTGAGGACAGAAGCTTGCAGTAAATGATATGGTGCTTTAATGATAGATAGCATTGCAGTTCAAGTCACTATGAACAGAGTGCCATTAGTATCTTTCCAATTATAACTATAGAACTACTTAGATTTTGAAGTAGAAGATGCACTAATCATTGGGCATAGCAAGGAACACTTTAGAATTGGATGATCATCGTCAATTTTTTCTTTATCAACGTCAACAACAAAACCGATCAAGAAAGCACTAAATGAAATCACGTGATCCAGGTTAGATTTGGGTCAACCTTCATTGTGAATATACGTGAGGGCCCGGTTTTTCACTGCGATATGATAGCCATTGGGAAGCGATTCTAACAAAGTAACTGATTTGTCTAAATGCCAATACAAATCACAGTTCGAGTCGTCGACAAGAATCCAACTCAGATTCTTGGAGACTAGACTTTCGAAGAATGACTTAATACTGGAGCAGCACTTGGCAAATGCAGATAGAGAAGCAATATTGTGGTGATCAAAGGGAAGATAAACGTTCACAAAGGTAATATTATTGTTTTGTATAGTCAGGATGTCAATATCAGAGTGAATCAGACAAGGCTTAGTTGCACCGTCGAAAAAAGCTGCCAAACCACCTGAAGGGCAGTCTTTCATTTTTCTTGCCTCATGGGTGAATAAATAGTGGGAGGGAGATCTCTTGAGATAGAAAATATTGGGCTTAGTAAGTAGATGCTCTTGCAGAAAAAATAGTGTCACTAGCTAGTAATTCATTTAGCAAGAGATATTTGTCCTTCGTACCATTCATGTTCAGACATGAAAAGTTAGCGTAAGTCATTTTGTAACTTTAGATATGGCTTTCTTATACACATAACATCTCAAACTAAATGACACATTATCTTCCGCAGTTAGCACACTTAGACAAAGTATTGCAAGGCCTATCTTTTGTATTGTTATTGGAGCCTGCATTTTGTTGTAGAGGGGCCAAACGGGCAATCGTTTACCATGTGTCTGGTGCTTTGGCATCGTAAACAGTACCTGGGTATTTCTTGTAAACAGTGACTCGAAATAATTCGTATCTAAGAAAAAATCCCTAGTTAAGAGCATTATCAAGGGCAGCCTAATCCAAAAACTCAAGCCAAAAGGCACGTGAAGATACAATTTAAGCAGCCTTCCCAAATTGTAGGATTGCTGCTTAAAGATCGACAAAAGTAGTGCCACTAATGACATTTCTCACTATACCAAGCGATGTTCAATCTATGACTTAAGCACTAGTATTCGATAAGTTGGACATGGCTGATGCGGCAAGAAATATTACAGAACTTTTATCACGAGTGGCCACGCACCAGTGCTTTCTATTATGGTTAGGTTTTACCGAGACAACACCCTCATGGCCAGCAAATGAATCGAGCTTATCCTTACATTAGAGCGGATCAGTGAGTCTAGGTCGTGGGTTTCTAACGACAACGGCAAATGATGGTTTGGCAGGGATGGGTCTAGTGGTATCAGGTTTGGTGGGGCGGGGAAGAGCAGCTTCAGGAACGATAGTGCTATTAAGCAGTTTCAATTAATCTAGGCAAAGGCTTATGTTTGCATTGAGAGCTGCAAAAGCTGATGCCAGAATAGCAGGAACTTCACATGGCGTTATAGTTACAAACGTTGGCATTTCGATACTCTCTGCGCAGCAGCGGGCAAGCACAGCCATAATATCATAAACATAATTGGCTTAGCATTTGATCCCTAGCGCCAAGGTATAGCTGCAGCAGAAAAGAAATTTTTAGTTTTTTAGAAATTTTTAGTTTCAGAATTGTGGTGCTATCCTGCCCCCCATCAACATTGCCCACTATCAGCACTATCAACATGTGCTGAATAAAGTTCAAAACAGGGCAGTAATAAAAGCCATTCCGATTTTCCTCAGACGAAATTTTGCGTAGATAGGAGTCAGAATTGTACGAACTATGGTTGAAGCCAGTTTAAATGCAATATATGTTAGTTCAAAATGTAATTAAATACCTGAATCTAGGTCAGTAGATCGTAATACTTTTAATCCGTATCAAGTTTTGTTTTGAAAGAAAAGAATGGTCCTTAATTAATACAAGTTACTAAATTAATTGAGGTTTGAACGGAATTTCAAGTTCAATTTAATCCAAAAAAAGGTGTTACCACGCTGATGGCTAAATGAAGACTAAGAAACTGTTTAGTTTTCTTTCAGATTTTTTTTTTGTAAATTCATATTCAAAATATTTCTGGCGTACCATGTCACCGTGCAATTGAGGCTAATATGTAGACAACTAGCGAGTGGATAGCCTGCTTTACAAAGCCGTATTCAGGGGTGGGGTTAACAGGTTTAAATAGAGACGAAGGCCACACTGCCTTTCTATCATAGATACAAACAACAACCGGAAAAAAAGAGGGATTTGTTTTCTCAAGACAATGGAACCTTAACCCTAAATAAATATTTTGAGCCTATATCCAAAGGCCGTCTTCAGCAAAAGAGAAGAAAGTATAAAATAAACTCACATTAAAATACAACCATAAAAATAATAATAACCAGTCCTAATTTTACTTCCCTGAAGTAGGAATGATTTGACTGTTCTTTTTCGTTTATTTTATCTTTAATGGTTGTATTTTAATGTTAATTTGCTTTATATTTTCATTTGTTTTGCTGAGGACTGCCCTTTGATATAGGGTTGAAATATTCATTTAGGGCTAAGGTTTCACTCTCTTAAGAAAAAACTCCCTGTTGTTTCTACTTGTAGTTTGTATTTATGGTTAATAGGTTTTAGACCCCCCCCCCAAAAAAAAAAAAAATATTGGTTAAAATATAATAAAATGCACACGTAAAATACAATAGTGCCTCAACTATGAAGTTTAAAATGCAGTTCAATCCTTCAATTAGTGCATAAAAGTGGTTTTTACTATAAAAAATAAATAGAGGCAAAACAAGTATTGCAACTTTGCATACAATGTCTCAATGTCTTTCTGAGTTCGTGAATTGGTTCATTTGCCTGGCAATCCAAACAGGCGGGCCCCCCTATTGAGCATTAGATGCTTATTGCTGTACAAAGTCAGGTAACTTATTGGTCAATCAATATATAATGAATTTTTTGCTAGATCAACTACCTGAGCTTATGAATCGGGTTACTTGCCTGCCTGACACTCTAGGTAGCTGTGGCCCCACTTTTAGGTTTTGGACGCTTGTTTGCCTGTCATTCCAGGCAAAGGAAAGGGGCTACTTTTGAAAAATGAAACTTTCAGGGATGTGTCTAAATTTTTGTTAGATCAACTATCTGAGCTTATGAATCGGGTCACTTGCCTGCCTGACACTTTAGGTAGCTGTGGCCCCACTCTTAGGTTTTGGACGCTTGTTTGCCTGTCATTCCAGGCAAATTATCGGTTCTTTGTCAACTCTAAATTCTTGGTCAACCTGCGTTAGACTCTAGGCGATCGGGCCTTTCCACAGCCTAATACGCAAGTATTTGTCGAATAAGAGTCATAGTTATTCCCGTCGTTTTCCCGTGCCATCTAACCGATTGCGGAGAACATTATATGTATTACCATTCGCCTGCGAGTCCATCTGACTTGTTGGTCATGTGTGAATCCTATGACACGGTATTTCACCTTTAGACTACAAGTAGCCAAGCCCATTAGGCTTAGGACGCTTTTTCGCCTGTCATTTCAAGTAAATTCAGCCCCTCATTTTGACTATAAATCTAGTGGACATTTTCTGTCACGCGTCAACCCAAAATCAATCTAATCTTTCATCCCTTAGTTCTAAGACTATCTACCTTAGTTCTGCCCTAGGAAAGACGCATGGACGGATGAATGATGGACTTATCTTTCAACAAGTGAAATGAAATTATTTTATACAATCCTAAAAAGGCCTTATGCCAAATTTTGCCGTTCACCCACTCGGACTATCTATCTCGGCCTTTCTACAATTAAACCATGTCATAATGTCCGCACCTACTTATGTTAATTAAACATCAACGGACAAAAAAGATGAGTTTGTACCCAAAAAGATTATTATTTTTTAGGAACCCTACTGGTTTTTTCTTCCACGTATAGCAGACTATACTTTCTTTTCGAGTCATTTAAAAAAATAAATCAAGAAAAGTAATGAATGCCTTTCTAGTTATCTTTATTTTTTACGCCTGCTCACGTCGACACGACAATTCAAGGAAATATTTAATTTGGAGCCTTATAATATTGACGTGTTGATATTGGAGAAATTATATTAATGAAAAAGGTAAATGAAAAATAAATAAAGATGAGTTGTATTAAATATGAAAGTCCCAAATGCTAATGCTTTACAATCCTAACAAACGAATATTGTCTTTTGTGTTCAAAGCTCATATCGGTGCTTTGCACTCTTGTAGTCATGAAAATGTAGCTGTCTTTCTAATGTTTTCAGATCAAGAAGACTAAGTCCCTAAGAAAAGGAATATGTTAAGGTAAAGAGGTGATGTTGGGTAACGAGAAGATCAGTCAAGTGGACAGCTAATATCAATAAAGACGATGGGTGTAGTAAATATATTAAAAGTAGAAAAGCAAAGGTCTTGGGTGTTTTTTCAAAGTTCAAAAAGTTGCGAAGAATAAGATGATAAGTCTATGAGTGATGGTTAGAATATTGAAAGCTACAGTGCACAAGTATAATTATAAAGCATGGGTGCTGCGAAAAATATAGAAGCACTTGTTAGGTGTTTTCCAGAGAAATATACCTAAGGATTGTTTAGGTACCCGACTGACTGATTGTATTTCAAACAGTAAGCTGTAAAAAAAATGAGGTTCAGTCCTATATTCTATGACTACACTGCTAAAAAGGATGAGAGAGAGAGAGAGAGAGAGAGAGAGAGAGAGAGAGAGAGAGAGAGAGAGAGAGAGAGAGAGAGAGAGAGAGAGAGATCGGTATATTTAAAAACTATCGTAGCATAGCTAAATTCAGTTTTTTTTTACAAAAATCATACATTTAAACAAAAATCACACACTACAACTCAGCATTAAAAACTGATGTGAAGAAAAGCACAAATGAGTTGGCGTATCGATTGGTTCGTACTTTAGGGGGTACAACTTTATTTTGTAACCGAGTTCGGCTATTGGGAGGGGCTGGTTCGGGTAGTAGTGGTCGGTGGCTCTTATTGGCTAGGACGAATTTTCCAAATTGGTGAATAAGATGTTCAAGCCGGACTTTAAGTGGTGACAAATTTAATTTAGCGAGGACTTGATCATAGAGTATGCCACGGTTTCGGAGTATAATCCTTGTTGCTCTTTTCTGGACGCACTCTATGTCGCGTAATAGGTACGCTGTGCGGATAGCAGATGGACCCCACACCGGGCACGCGTACTCGAGGAACGGGCAAACATAACACATGTAGGCATGGAGAAGACTTTCAGTATCACACCCAAAACGCCTCATTTTGGTAAGTGTCTGAAGGCTTGCATTAGCCTTGTGGACGGTTAAATTAATACGGGCAGCACTGAAACTACAGTCACTAGTGAAAGTTACTCCTAAGATTTTTATTTCGTTCACAATCGGGAAAGGGACTAGAGGCATATCTATATTCCGCTTCAGAGGGTTGAAACGAATTATTTTCGACTTGGCTACATTCGGATACTACATTAGATACTAGGGTACATTCGAAGGACTATTAAAGCTTAAAACGAACAGATATTTCTCAGTACGTGAGGGGGGACGTCCCTTTTCTTACTACTCACTCTATACGCTACAGTTTGGCTTCTTGCAACAGTTGTTTAAAAAGACCGAACAAATACAAGAGCTGTTAAATTTGAATTAGAAGTAATTTTTAAAGAGCTTTAAGATTTTAGCGTAAATATCAAATTCTCCATGAAAATCTCACTCTCACTACAAAATTCTCCTGGTTGATCCCTCCCCCATGAAATATTGTGTGGTTTCCGACTCTTCCCCAGAGACTGAAGGGGCATTTAATCTTCGAAAGCACAGCTATAGGACCATTTAAAGTACATTGAATCAAATGACTTTCTTAAAATTCTTATCAGATGTCTTAAGGGAAAAGGTGGTATGGGAAGAGGCTAGTTACCCTCCATTCTTTTTGGTCAGTTATAAAAGGTACTAGAGTTTTTGCTTTTGAGTTGAATGGGTCCTGTTTTGATTTTCAAGGATTATTGGTTTTATACGATTACCTCCGGGATAAATAAATAAAAAAGCAACAATAAAACTGCATCCGATATCTTTCTTAAAGATAATCCCACATTTATGTAGATAAGAGCTTAAAACCACTACAATAGACTTCTATGATATGCTGATTCTGAAGGTAGGGTTTTCAATAAGATTCCTTGACTTTTAGGGGTGTTCTAGCTTTTTTCGAAATTATGGCAAATTTTCTAAGGATGCCACCTTTTGATGAGGAACATCAAAATCGAAAAATTTTACATATTTGGAATTAGCATAAAGCCAATTCTCTTGATGTGTATATTGTCATCAATACCCTGTTTTTTTCTTTAGTTTCGGTTACTATTAGGGTGACTCGCTGTATACTTAAGGCCTTTTTTCGCGTCAACCAGCTGGTTTAACCAATGACAGCTTTGGTTTAACCAGCTTGTATGTTTAACGCAAAAACGGAAAAAATTACATATGGTTGAGCTCAAACAAAACTGGTTCGCGAAAACACTTTTTACTTGTCGGTTTGGGCAAAAAATTTCAAACATAAAACATCCGTATAGTGTTAAGAGTGTCATTCTGTTATAATTAAATGATTTAGCACTGGCTTAATTTCCTCCGGATTTGACATATTTCACATTAGTTTGAGGTCAGAGAGAATTGAAAAATGATCTAGCATACTCTGGTATATTTGGAGAGAAAGGAAGGGTCTGAATTAGTGGAATCTTGGGTTAAATTGTTCAGGTAATATATTGGAAAATGTTGTATTCATACTGTAAAAGCAAAATTATCTATTAAAAAGTCCTAAATGATAAGACTTTAGCTTTGTTGAGCTACCCTAAACAGAGGATAAAATTCTAGTTTGACTTCTTTTTGTTTTGATTTGGAATTCTACTAGCCTACCAGGCTATAGATTAAATTTCCAGTCAAATTCCAGTTTAGCTAGTTTTTGCTATCTTTGATTGGGGTTATGTTAGGTGAATGAAACTTTCAGTGATTAATCCATAGCTAAAAACATACTCTGAGAAGCTATTGCTAAGCTTATGTGATTACCCTCTTCTGTTTTTAAATCTTGGAATTTTGCATACTGGACTGGTCTGTAACTATTAAAATTTTGGTAAAACAACATCTTACCTTAATTTTCAGTTAGCAGTTTCTGTTTCTCTGGTTTTAGCTTTGAAAATGCAATTCTTGTTATTTGAGTAGAATTTTAAGCCATATCAGTGTTTTGTATTTAAATATAGGGAAATGTATATCCTGAAAGTTTCTAAATCTTGGAAACTTCATAAATTGAAATTGAGCAAAGTTAGGACACTAAAAACGCTTTTTTCTTGTCATTTAAGTAGAAGATTTATTTTGCAAGGGTTTCACTTTTATAACACAAGCATTTCTAAGGGTGTGGACCAAATATTGAGATTTCCAACTGTCATCATCACTAACCAGCAATTCTATGGGATTTAATCCTTATTTCATTAGACAATGTGATTTAAGGTAATTTAAGGCAAACGTTTTTAAGAGAGAGAAAGAGTAGAGTTAGATGCTCCAAAATACTTTCCCATGATATAGTTTAGTCTCTAGACCCATCCCTAAAAGTTTCATTTTCCTAACCTAAACCTTTTTCAAGATAATACAAATTTATCTAAAATAGAATTTTACCAAACAGAAGTTTAACCTAATAATTTGTAATAACATATTGTTCAGGCTAGCCTTTGCAATCCCTACAAATTTTGGCTCTTCACAATAAAGCACTATTACAGGCTTAGCCTAACAAAAGAAAGTAGCAAACTGCTTAATCTTAATAAAAAATAATCCAAAGGACTTTATATTTCTTCAATACAAAATATATATTAATTTTTGTTTTCAGTAGAATACTAGTTAAGTATAAACCAGCAAATGTTGAAGAATTTTTTGAGGGGGGACAGCTGCCTAAAATTAATAAAATATTTCTGATAAGCACAAAAATATAACAAATTAAGCTAAACTAGGAAAATAGTTTTTTTCTCACTGAACAGTTACCATAACACATAATGTGTTGTAAGATTTTTGCAGTACTTGTGCATTATAGCCACCACATTCAAGTTCTATTGAGAAGTTTAGTTTGGCTAATGTTAATGACATAAAATAAAATATGATGAATATATAAAACTTTATCAACAAAATTATGAAAACTACAACAAAGAATCCTGGAATTTGTAAATCAGCATCATATCTAAATATATTGTATCTTACATTGTGATAGATTGTTTTAATGCCCTACTGTACAGGGGTAAATATTTAAATTATGTATCATAGGCAATTATCTGAAGAGTAATCTATTAAAAGTCTCCTGAGCTAACTAGGGAAGTTTTTTCTTTCTTTTTTACTTGCTTTCGCCTGTATCCAGTTCCTGATTGCCATATAAATTCCATATTCATAGTTAAATAACATAAGCCTTTGTATATAGACTATACCTTGTTGCTAATTTTTCTGGGCATAGAATGTTTGATTTGGTAAAGCCCTAGAGAAGGACCTGAAGAGAAAGAAACATAATAAAAAAAAAATTCATGCTTCATAATTTTTAGAATAATAGCTGGTAACACATTTTATATTCAACTTTGCTCTACTTTACCCCTCAATCCTCCCAATATAAAAATGTATTGCTGAAATTTCCTATTTTCCATTTGTTTTGTCAATCTGTCTCTCTAACTTCATCCCATGTAGCTGTAAATTAAACAAATGTGACAAACAATAACTAGAAAAACAGGTGACAGGAGGTTAAATGCATTGAAAATATGAAATTTGAGCCATATTTCTGCACATTGGGAGGGAGATTGAGATAAAGCATAGCCTAACTTAATGATCTTCTCTTGCTATGTAGGGTAATTGGAAAGTAACTTGTATATCATGCTGTCCTTTTCAGTTTTAGTTGGATAGAAAAAATCCAAAGAAAGTCCCCTTTGAAAAGATAGGAGCCACAAAGTGAGATTGTATTTGTCAAAGCTTGGAGGTTTGTCCCTTCTGTCTGTTTAAACAAAACAGAATCTTAATTGAAGCTTTGTTCATTTCTATCTTAAGGGTGCACAACAATTATGATATAAGGTACTTTTCTTTATTCAATTGTCTTCTTTGTTGTCTAAAAGACTTTTTTTTAATCTAGATGTTTCATAAATTGCTCATTTTTACCAGAAGTTCATTTGACCTACTTTGAAATCCCTGGTCTTAAAATTACATTTGACTTTGTTAAAGCTAGGAGACATAGACCTTGTGTTTGTTTAAAGAAAGTGAATAAACATTAGTAATTTGTATTGCACTAAAGCCCTAGGGCCATCACAATTCCAAACAAAAAAGAAACTTCACTTTAGAATATTCAATATTGTCTAACATAACAGAAACAAAGAAAAAAAATTACCAAATTTTACTTCTGCACTCTACTGTCAACATGAGACATTGTCCAAAATTTTAAAATCTTGTAAAACATTCATCCCTCATCACATTCACCAGCCATCTCTCATCAAGCCTACACTTCATTTCTCATCTCACTCAATCCTACAAATGCATCAAATAACCCACTCTCTCATTAGTGCTTCCATAGATATGGTCAAAGTAAGAGCCATCTTGCTTACATTTTATTATATCTAGAGGTTTTCTGTAGCTAAGTCAGTACTTAAATATTTCATACACCTTTGTAAACAACCTTAAGATGGTAAAATAGGTTGGATTATCCAAATTTTTAGTTGCCACAATATATTTCAATCATTATTGTAATATAAAGGGCAGCCAATAGTAAAGGACCTGAATAAATATTTTAAGGTAATTAAACAGGTTTATTACTCAAAAACTTGATAAGACTAAAAGGGACTTCTTAATGATTGATTACTTTAAAATATCTACATTATACACAACAATAAACCTTTGCTATAAAGGGAAAGTCAGTAAGGCCCAAAAACTATTCAATACTAATTGTGGTTTGAGACAGTTTGCTAAATGTCTAAATGATTTTAGATAGTAATGAAGATAAAATGTGGGCAAACTCAACACCAATATGCAAGTAAGTAAGTATGGCAGCACTGACACATCAAGGTCTAAACTGGCAGTGCTAATTTCCACTTTGTGACCCTTTGGCCAAGAATTGCAATTAAGGGCTGGGGGCCAGAAATCTTGTGCTTTTGTACACCCTCCCTGCTTACCTTTTGCATATTTCTCCATTTGCCTATTTAGAGCTGGTTTAGATCTGTCTAACATCACTGACCCCCATTTAAAACAAATAAACAGGCAATACTAGGAATCAAACCTGTACCCCATGGACAAAGGATATCTTACTAAGAGTGCTTTCCACTTAGCCAAGAACATTATTACAACCAGAGTAGAACAACTATTAAAAAAAAAATATTGAAAAAAAAACAAGATGGATTTACAGCCATTTTCACTAATCTTCAATACACATTGTATTTTACTTAGACAAGTTATTGTAAGGCAGGTGTCAACAAAGCTCCAGCAGGGATTGCTTTACTTAAGATGCAAACTAGCATGGTGAATACTTAGCTGGTAAAAACCCAATACACTAGCAATGCCAGGAATTAAACCTGTACCCCTTGGACAAAGGATTCCCAAACCAGAGTGCCAACAACTTAGCAAGGAACACAAATGTGACCAGAGAACTATTATTTGAAAAAAGAAATATTGAAAAAAACTCAATTCATGGTTGTTGCTTTTCTCTACTGTCCTATAAACAATATATTTTATTTAGACAAATTAATTTTAAGACAGGTATCAACAAAACTCCATCAGGGATTGTATTTACTTAAGATACAACAAGCAATGTGATTGCATAGCTTTGTGATATTCTAGTCTTAAATAATGATAAAAAAGCAAATTTACATTTGCTATTTGTTTTCCAAACCATTTTAAGCAAAACCATTTGCAACAGCAATATGTCCATGGTTAGATTAGTGTCTATCCAAAATGCTTTACAACAGAAGGGACACATTTCTTGCAAAGCAAATACTCAGCTTTAATGCTATTCTGTGTCATCTCTAAAAAATTAAACTGTATCAGGTGTATTTTGATATAAGATACTTCTAAGACTTTTAGCAAGGGGGCAGGCATTTCTTCACAATTTATACAATGTGTAAAAGAGCACCAGGGGGTGAGATTGAAAAAAAAAACTTTCAGGGATGGGTCTAAAGGCTAAAGTATGTTCTGGGAAGGTCTGCTTACATGGAGTACAAAGAAACTGTTTCACAGCTTTCCTCAATCCACTTTATAAGGTTTTAAAGATATGCAAAGACATTTCCTAAATTTTGAAAAAAAAATATTGATATGGCTTAAAATGCTACTCAAATAAAAGGAATTGCATTTTAAGAGCTAAAGCCAGAGAAAAAGAAACTGATAATTAAAAATTAAGGTAAATCTTGTTTTGTCAAAATTTCAATAGTATAGGTATAGACCTTTTGAGTAAGCAATTATCTAAGACTTAGAAATCAGAAAAGGGTTGACATAGAAGCCTGGCAGTACCTTCCCAGAGTGTTTTTGACCCTGGATTAATTACTGAGTTTCATTCTTGTAACCTATTCCCTTTCCAAGATAATGAAAATTAGCTAAACTAGAATTTTACATATTTTTTGCTTTGGATTCATTACTGGAAGTTCTATTTTCCTGACTTAACCCATTTCTAAGATAGCAAACAGTAGCCAAACTAGAGTTTGACCTGAAAATTTATCCATGGCCCTATAGGGTAAGGCTGAAATGTAAAGAGTTCTGACAAAGATGCAACACATCTTGAAGCATCTAGTAAGAATAGTAATTGGATTAACAATGCTTTATAACCACTAGGGTCTTGCTTCATCAAGGTTTTATCTCTGAAGCCAAATTACCAAGCTAAGGTCAAGTCTAGGGCATCAAAAGGATGAAACAAAGATTTTCAAGTATCTACATAAGTTTTCAAAAGCATATTCAAACTCTTGACTTCCTGTATTAAGGCCTATGTGAATCAAATTGCAGGATATAACCCAACATTTATCCAAATAGCCCTAATACGAAAAACAAAACAAAATTAAACCTTACTTTTGCGTGGCTAGAATTCTATTTGTCAGCTTATAATTCTTATTTTATATAGACTTATTTATAGCCTACGAATTCTTCTTTTCGAAATCTACGCCTGAAAAGATCAACCAACAATTATGAATGGTAGAACCCTACGGTTAAAAACAATGACAGTTCTGGTTAAATTAGAGTTCAACCAGTCAATTGTTTCACGCAAAATCACTTTTCATGACAACCTGGTTTGTCACTGTTTCACGCAAAAACAGCGGTTGAGCTCAACCACACCGAGTGGTTGAGCTCAAACAGTCTCTTTGGTTGACGCGAAAAAAGGCCTTTACAGTTCGTTTATCAGTGTTTGATTGCCATAAAAGCAAGCAATGAATTTCAAATTGATAGCACGCGTCAACTTGATATTTGTGGCACTGGTATGTGCTAGATTTGGTTAAAGTAAAATCAAATATCGAAAATATTTAAGGCTAGGCCTATATTTTTTCCAGAAAATTTTAATCTTGGCCGTCTTGCTTGAAAAGGGGTATGGTTAGGAAAATGAAACTTTCATGGATGGGTCTACTGGCTAAAGCTTGTCCAAGGAAGATATTATGAAGGGTAGATGGTAAAATTCTAGTATTGTTACTTTTGGCTATCTTGGAAAGGGGCTATTTTTGAAAAATGAAACTTTCAGGGATAGGTCTAAAGGCTAAAGTATGTCATGGGAAGGTATTTTGAAGTAGGCCTACTTACCTCTACTCCCTTTCCCTCTAGAGGGTATTGACCTTTGATGACCCTTAAAAATGTGTGTCTTATAAAATTGAAACCTTGCAAAATAGATCTTCTGCTTGAACGAATTACAACAAAATTGTTTTCAGCTTCACAACTTTGCTTAATCCCAATTTACAAGGTCTTAAAAGATATGGAGTAACATTTCCTAAGTTTAAAAAAAAAACATTGATACAGCTTTAGACTCAAATAACAGGAATTGTATCTTCAGAACTTAATGTATAGAAAAAGCAACTGGTAACTGAAAATTAAGGTAAAATGCTGTTTTGTCAAAATTTTAATAGGTATGGACCTGTTATGTAGGCAAATTTTAGGGCCCTCTAGAGGGAGAAAGAGTGGAGGTGGGTACTTTAAAATGCCTTCCTGGTATATACTTTAGCCTGTAGACCCATCCCTAAAAGTGTCATTTTCCTAATCTAACCCCTTTCCAAGATAGTAAGAAGTCAGGACACTCTAAGGAGAGAGGGAGTAGAGGTAGGTTCTTCAAAATACCTTCCTAGGACATACTTTAGGCTGTAGATCCATCCCTGAAAGTTTTATGTTCATAACCTGATCCCTTTCCAAGATAGCAAGAAGTCAATAAACTAGATTTTTACCATTTTCAGCTTCACAAATTTGCTCAATCCCAATGTATAAGGTTTTAAAGATATACAAAGATGAGAAAAATATAGTCATTTTCAAGAGCAAAAAAGTGCTTAAATTTGAAATTGCAATAGAAGCAATTTTTGCAGTTCATATTATTGACTTATTAATAAAGTGAACATACCACCCAGTTCCTTTTTTACATTCTTTATGAATAGAATAATTCCATCTATTGCAAATTCAAGTTTAAGCAATTTTTTACAGTTTATACTGTTTACTTATGAACAAAGTGAACATATCACTTAGTGCCTATTTTATATTCTTTATGAATAGAATAATTGCTTCTACTGCAAATTCAAGTATAAGCACTTTTTGAGCTCTTGAAAATGACCAAAATATGGAGTATAAAAATATGGAGTATAAAAAAGGCTTAAAAGATTAGTCTCAAACTTTGAAACATTGGTCTCAAACTTACTGTTTTATCATAAATCAATTTTTTAATGTTGTATAATCCACAAGTACTGATTTTCCATGATTAAGTAGGATAAATAATTTTATTTTGCTGTTTATGCTGTTTTTTTTCTTCTTGATGCCAAATTTTCAACTAAAGTATACAGTTTTGGCTACTTTTGGCAAAATAATTCTATGTTTTCTCAGTGTGAGAATTATTTATAGGTCTAGTTAGCTTAGATTAGTCAGGTTATGTTAAGTCAAAAAGTGCTTAATTTTGAATTTGCAATAGAAGCAATTATTATTTTCATAAAGAACATAAAAAAGGCATTGAGTGGTATGTTCACTTTATTATTAAGTCAATCATATGAAATGCAAAAAAAAAAAATTGCCTGTTGAAGTACCTCATTTCAATTCTTCTCCCTGTAGAGGGTCCTGGGATTTGTGTACATAACAGGTTTTTTGCTTTTAAAATTTGTGACACAACAACATTCAACTTTAATTTTCAGATATCAGTTTATTTTTCTCTGAAAAAGCAATTCCTATTATTTTAGTAGAATTTTAAGCCATATCAATGTTGTTGTTATGTTTTTTTTTCAAAGTTTAGGAAATGTATTTGCACATCTTTAAAACCCTGTAAATTGGGATTAAGCAAAGTTGTGAAAATGAAACAATTTTGTTGTACTTCATTTAAGCAGAACATCTATTTTACATTTTATAACATACAGATTTATAAAGGTCAGTAAAGATCAGGACCATCTAGAGAGAAAAGGAGTAGAGGTAGGTAGCTCTACTTACCTAGGAATAAGTTTCTTTTGAACTATGTTTCAAGGAATCTATATATATAAAAATAAGTTGTCTGTGTGTGGATCTGTGGATGGATCAGGTGACGTCACCTGAAAAAACTGGATCAGTTGACAAAACTGAAAACTGAAAAAACTAAAAAAAGGCAAAAACTACAAAAAAAACTAAAAACTAATAAAAAAATAAAAAAGCTAAAAAAACTAAAAAAACTAAAAAAAGGCAAAAACTACAAAAAAAACTAATAAAAAAGCTAATAAACTAAAAAAACTAAAAAAAGGCAAAAACTACAAAAAAACTAAAAACTAATAAAAAAAATAAAAAAGCTAAAAAACTAAAAAAACTAAAAAAACTAAAAAAAGGTAAAAAACTAAAAAAACTAAAAACTAAAAAAAACTAAAAAAAAGGAAAAAACTGAAAAATAAGCTAAAATAAAGGTAAAAACCAATAAAAAACTAAAAAAAAACTGAAAAAACTAAAAAAAGGCAAAAACTACAAAAAAAAACTAAAAACTAATAAAAAAAGTAAAAAAGCTAAAAAACTAAAAAAACTAAAAAAACTAAAAAAAGGTAAAAAACTAAAAAAAATAAAAAATAAAAAAAAATAAAAAAAAGGAAAAAACTGAAAAATAAGCTAAAATAAAGGTAAAAACCAATAAAAAACTAAAAAGAAAAAAAGGAAAAAACTAAAAAAAATTTTCATCTAAAAAACTAAAAAAAACTAAAAAAGGTAAAAACTAAAAGAACTAAAAAATAAAAAAATAAATGACGACACTCAAAGAGAAAGCGACCAGGACAAAAGGAATGTTTGATTAGCAATCAACAAAGCACCGGGACACAGGGAGTATAAATGACGACCAGGACATAAGTAAAAAAAAAAACTAACAAAACTAAAAAGAAGGTAAAAACTACAAAAAAACTAAAAAGAAAAAAAGTAAAAAAAGACAAAAACTACAAAAAAAACTAAAAACTAATAAAAAAGCTAAAAAACTAAAAAAACTAAAAAAAGGCAAAAACTACAAAAAAAACTAAAAACTAATAAAAAAAATAAAAAAGCTAAAAAACTAAAAAAACTAAAAAAAACTAAAAAAAGGTAAAAAACTAAAAAAACTAAAAACTAAAAAAAACTAAAAAAAAGGAAAAAACTGAAAAATAAGCTAAAATAAAGGTAAAAACCAATAAAAAACTAAAAAAAAAACTGAAAAAACTAAAAAAAGGCAAAAACTACAAAAAAAAACTAAAAACTAATAAAAAAAGTAAAAAAGCTAAAAAACTAAAAAAACTAAAAAAACTAAAAAAAGTTAAAAAACTAAAAAAAATAAAAAATAAAAAAAAGGAAAAAACTGAAAAATAAGCTAAAATAAAGGTAAAAACCAATAAAAAACTAAAAAGAAAAAAAGGAAAAAACTAAAAAAAATTTTCATCTAAAAAACTAAAAAAAACTAAAAAAGGTAAAAACTAAAAGAACTAAAAAAGAAAAAAATAAATGATGACACTCAAAGAGAAAGCGACCAGGACAAAAGTTCGGAATGTTCGATTAGCAATCAACAAAGCACCGGGACACAGGGAGTATAAATGACGACCAGGACATAAGTAAAAAAAAAAACTAACAAAACTAAAAAGAAGGTAAAAACTACAAAAAAACTAAAAAGAAAAAAAAACTAAAAACTAATAAAAAAACTAAAAAATCTAAAAATCTAAAACTAAAAAAGAAAAAAAAGGAAAAAAATAAAGGAGAAAAACAAAACTAAAAAACGAATGTATATACAGACCGGGACACCGGGATACAAATGACGACCGGGACACAGGGAATATAAATGACGACCGGGACACAGGGACACAACTACAACGGGGACACCGGGGGAAACAGGGGGATATAAATGACGACCGGGACACCGGGACAGGGAATGGTCGATTAGCAATCACCATCAACAAAGCTCAAGGGCAATCATTAGAATCATGAGGTATAGATCTGAATACAGATTGTTTTCCCATGGACCATTATATGTTGCATGTTCAAGAGTCGGTAAACCTGACAATCTATTTATATGCAAAGACAATGGGACAGCAAAGAATGTTGTATATTCGCAAGTTTTACGTAGTTAAAACCATATATATATATATATATATATATATATATATCTATCTATATTCACAGGTGGGACATAGGGACACAACTACAATGGCGCGTAACTATTATGGCGCGTAACGACTTACGCGCGCGGGGGGGCTTGGGGGGTGCGCGAAGCGCCCCCACCAACTAGGTGTTGGGGTGGCGCGAAGCGCCACCCCAACAGCTAGTAAGGAATAATTTCTTAAGGAATAAGGTTCTTTAGGAATATATGTTCTTTCCAAATATAAAAATTACTTTACACAATTTAGTCTTAAGCCCATTATAGACCCTCAAAGATGATGTCTTTTTCTCTTATCTGTAGCTTGTCTATATAAAATATTAGAAACAAGAATTCTTGCTTCATTATATGCAGAATAATTGTAGCTGATTCATTCCAACTCTAGATCCAGATGTTGCTGTCCTTATGAGAGCAATTGATTTTAAAAATAAGTTCAAGATTCTAGATCACCCTTGGGTGACTCTTTGGATTATGTTTTAAATTGGAAATAATATTTAATAGTTGAATGTTATATATATATTCAATCTGTTGTATATATTTGAGCTAAACTGTATTTTGCTGCCTTTTTTGTTTTTTCTTTTTTATTTGTACTCTGCCCCCATTGTATTTGTACAGTTTTAGCAGGCAATCATATCATAGCCCAAATTATATATTTCTAATTCCTTTTCTGGTTCTCAATTTTCTCATAGTTGTTTTGATTTACAGGTAAACTGGTTTAAACAAGAGTGATGTTAATAAATGTATATAATTGCTACATAAAATAAAAGAAAAAAATATCATTTTTGAGGGTCCTTAAAGGGCTTTGTATTGAATTTATTTGTAAAGAGATTATTATATTCAGAAAGAGTATAAAAAAGGTTTTGATTGGTATGTTCACCTTACTGCTGAATTGGTAGTTTAAACTGCTCCACGTTTACTGAAATTGTCAACCAGCAACTCATCTTTTTGTCTCTCAGGTTCTGTTTTGGAAAAAATTGCAGTTTACAATATAGTCTAGATGAGAGAGATGAAAGTGAATATATCACTTGATCCCTTTTATATATAGGGCAAATTATACTGTATACCTTTTATAGGGCAAATTATACTGCGAACCCTTAAATGGCTCATAACTGCCCATAGTAATTAAAAACAAAAAATATATTTAAAAAACTGGCTGGTGAGTAATATTTGCCATTTGAAAATGATTCAAGAATGGTAATTGTTATTTTACTTGGTCTTAATAGTAAAATATTACTTTGAAAACAAAGTTGTAAGTATTTTAAAAAATGCTAGAAACCCCACAGAAATGGTATTATTTTTGCTGTGACGTTGTTTTTGAGGGGTTTCAGGCTCTTTTTGAAAATCACTGCAAATTTGTTTTCAAAATAAAAATTTACAAAAAGAAAAGGGAAATTTATAATTACTATTCATGAATCAGTTACAACTGAAAAATTTTTCTCACTAGGTGTTTTTTTTTTAATGTGTTTATAGACTTTTGGTTACTGTGTCTTTAAGGGCCCTGTTAAGGGTTCAAAACTTAATTTTCCCCTGAAGCAATTATCAGATTGTATAAGAGCATTAAAAAGGCATCAGGTGATGTATTTATTCTCATCCTAGCAAAATTATATTAAAAACTTTAAATCTACCCTCTTTCCTCCCCCTCTCCTATCTATGATGTATTGAATGAGATGGAACCTATTTTTTACTGACTCGATGGTTCTAAAGGAATATGTCATAAACTAAAAAATCTTCTGGTCCTGACTGTATTCATGCTTAAATCCTGCACTAATATTGAAGATTGACTTCTTGTCTTTCTCAACTTAAATTGGGTAACTGACTAATTTTTTTTATAAACATAATGACAACAGCAATGGGAGAAGTAGTCTCTATTGAAAATGATGAGACAGAGAAGCTTGTTATGGCTGTCAATTTAAACTAAATCATTTACAAGAAAAGGAAAAAGGAACACAAAAATGCAGTTTTGATTTTGAAAGCATCAGAGTAAGACATTATAATGATCCATTTCAACCACATGTTGTCAATTTAGCAAATGTTTGACAACTTTTAAATTCAGTTTGAACAAAATGACAACTAAAATTGCTCATTGGCACAATTGATAAATATTATCTGTTGCAGCAATCTTTTTGCATGTGAAGCAAAAGTCAGAATGCAAATATACCAAATATTGTTCCTTTAAACCCGGGAACAAAATTATATTAATTAAGTTTAAATCATGCAGTGCTATTTCTAAATGTAAAAACTGTCATCTTTACAATTTTATCAAAGCCCTCACCCTTAATACATGACTCTAGCCCTGGGCTATAGACAAACTATGTTGGTTTCTTGGTTTGCACTATTTTTGTGTGTATAGGATACAAATCAGACAAATCAGAGAGTATCCAGGTTAGTGTTGTAAATCCTACTATGCTTGATATATCTTTGATAGAAAGTGTATGGCTTGATATCTCCATTGCTAATAAAAATTGGCGTCTTGGGTGCGTTTATTGAAGTCCAAGTGCTCCTTCCCTTGAAGATAGTGAATTGGCCCTTAAAACTATCATTGATGAAATGACATCTTCAATATCCCAACCCTAGCTCATTTGAGTTAATAATCACTGGAGACTTTAATTTTCCTGCAATTGAGTGGGTTGAAGGAACTGGACATATTTCATCTAATAGTAGAGACTCACCTTTTTTATCTTGCCTATAAAATAATTTTCTTCATCAGACTATTGATAAGCCTACACGCTATAGAGCTGATCAGAATCCCTCGCTGTTGGACCTCGTCATTTTGCGTGATACTGATTCCCTCATTCGTAATGATTATTTACCGCCAATTGCTAGTAGTGACCACCTAGTTATTCTGTCTGCGTTGTCCCTAAATAGTCGTCCTCAACCTAAATCTCGTCTTCAGACTTTCACCGACTATGAGGCAATACAGCAGGAACTTTCATCTGCAAGCTGGTCAATGCTTATCACCAGTGACATCAATGAGTCATGGTTAATTTTCAAAAAAACTCTTCTTGCTCTTGAAAAGAAACATTCCAGGGTTATTTTTAGGAAACAGCCCAAAACACTTCCCTTCCTCACTAAGGAAGTTAAGAAGCTGATTAACCAGAAATCTAGAGCTTGAAAACAGTATATGAAGAAGAGGAACCAGGAGACCCTGTCATTTTATAAGGCAGTACGGAATCGTGTAACAGATTCTGTAAAAAAATTGAAATCTGCCTACGAGGAAAAATTAGCTTCTGAGATCAAGTTAAACCCAAAATCTTTTTGGAGACATGTCTCTTCTAAAAACCCAAATCATCATACTGTTCCTGACCTTGTTGACCACAGTGTACTGCACTCATCTCCAATAGATAAGGCTGACATTCTTAATGCACAATTTGCTTCTGCCTTTATCCAAAATTCAGGCACCTCCTCACCAGATCCTCCATTGTATGAAGTACTTTTCCCTATGCCTGATCTGTCAGTAAGTGAAGTAATGGTTTTCAATAGCCTTGAGAAGCTTGATGTAAATAAGTCAAAGGGACCAGACGGTGTTCATCCACGTCTTCTTAGGGAGTGTCGAAAAGCTCTCAGCTACCCCCTGTGCATGCTGTTCCGGTTATCTCTTCAAAATGGGGAATTACCGCATGATTGGACAACATCTTATATAACCCCGATCCATAAAAAGGGACGAAGAGACTCAGCAGAAAATTACCGTCCTATAAGCATCACCTCTACAGTTGTTAAGGTGCTTGAGAGATTTGTTAATAAAGCTCTAATTGAACATCTTGAGGTCAATAATATCCTTTCACATCACAACATGGATTCAGATCTGATAGATCTGTGGACACTAACCTTATCCAAACGTATGAATTAGTGACTACACTGCTTGATGAGGGTTTTCCTGTCGACATGATTCTTCTTGAACTGTCCAGAGCATTCGACAAAGTTTGTCATGAATTCCTCATAATCAAATTGAGGGCTGCAGGTGTCAACGACGGTGTTGTACAGTGGATTATGGGCTTCCTTTCTGAGAGATCACAGAGAGTCAGAGTTTTCGATTCGCAAGGAACTCCTTATTTCTCTTCTCCCACAACTGTATTAAGTGGCGTGCCCCAGGGCACTATTCTTGGACCAACACTTTTCAACTTCTATGTTAACAAACTACCCACCCTTCTTTCAAATCTCATTACCCTTTACGCTGATGACTCAAAACTATTGGAAAAGCGGCTACTCCCTCTGACCAGCAATCAATTCAAACAGATCTTGATAGTCTAGAAAGATGGGCTAACATGTGGCTTCTGACTTTCAATGTTGACAAATGCCATGTAATCCATTTTGGCAAAAATAACAAGCATCGTAAGTATTTCCTTCAAGACAACTTCCTTTCTGCTGTTTCAGATGAAAGAGATCTTGGGGTTATTGTAGATCACCAATTAAAGTTTAGCAGCCATGCTAAGTCTGTTTCATCTTCTGCAAATAAAACCCTCGGTATCATAAAAAGAACCATCTCCAGCCGACACCCTAGAGTTCTTATGAAGTTATATAAGGCGCTTGTACGTCCACGCCTGGAGGTTGGAATGTCATTGGCAGCCCCTTTCTTCAAAAAAGATAGGAAGTTGCTTGAGGATGTCCAGCGTCGTGCCACTACGATGGTTACCAACATGAATAAATTTCCATACGAAGAAAGACTACGTCGTTTGAAGCTGCCGACGCTGACATACCGACGGAAAAGGGGTGACATTATTTTAACCAAAAAATCCTCTCTAAAAATACCCTTCCCGGTCTTTTTGCACAGCCCTTGCATTCTGGTACTAGAGGACATTCTTTGAAGCTCTCCATGCAGCGTTCCACGAGTAGACATAGAAGCCACTTCTTCAGCCAAAGAATCATCAATATGTGGAACCAGCTCTCTGAAGAAACAGTTTCTGCTACTTCAACTGACATGTTCAAGTCCCACCTTGATAGGGAATGGCTCTGCCAGGAGTTCCTTTACAATTGGGAAGCTGCAGAGTCCTCCACAAGAGTCTAATCTAACAGCCACAATCTACACCAAACGATTTTTTTTCTCATGGAGTATCACAAGGATGGATAATCCTTATATCGCTCCTAGCTGCGATTTAAGGTAATTTAAGGTAATAAAAAAGGAATTGTGGTGCCATTTTGCTCCCTGGGAGCCATTTTGCTCTCTGTTTGGTGCCCTTTTCAAATATAATAAGCACTATTGTCACAATTGAATCCCAACTTATATGTGTTTTTTGGACCTCTAGACATCTTGCATATGCATGCATCCTAATTGGGAGCTTTTGCACTAGTGGAAACTGTCTCATTTTCTTGAAATGAGGAAATATACCCACTTTTTCATCTTGGACTTTTTATTGTTATGTTTGATCATAGTTCTTTATTTTTCCCTTTTTTCTATATATTACTGCCATGCTTGTTCCTTCAAATTATCCTGATGTTTTTAAAGCCTCCTGTGAAGGCATCAAAACTTCATTGGTTCTAAATATGATACAGACCTTTCAAGGTCTATTTGTCCTTAAGTCTTATAAAATAATTTCAGGTGTCTTTTCCCGACTCTTAGAACAGGCTAGAAGAGTTCTATTGTAATGATTCTTTTCAATGTCAATTACATATATATTATTTCCGAGATTCCTCATAAGTTTTTTTTATGTACCTGTTGATATCCTGAGAGTGCGTTTGTTCTGGTACTCACTTTTTAATTTAGGGTAAATTAATTTGTTATCTTTCATTTTCGCATCTTTATTTACCTTTTTTCTAGACATCTCTGATGTACTTGTCTCCTTCACATGATCCTGATGTCTTCAAAGCCCTCTGTGAAGCCATCAAAACTTCATAGCTTCTAAATAGGATAACCAGGTCTTTCAAGGTGTATTTGTCCTTGGGTCTTATTATTATTTTTAGTATATATATTTTAGTCAATGGTACCCACATTATTTCTGAAATCCCCCTTAATTTGAAATCTTTTTGTGTCTCTATATATCCTGGGTTGCATTTGCTCTCATTGGGACCCCTTGCACTAGAGGAAAGTTTGTCTTTTTAAAAACCTATGAAATGTGTTTACTTTTTAATCTAAGTTTAATTAATTTCCTATGTTTCATTCTACCATTTTTATTTTTTTCTAGATATTACTGCCATGCTTCTTTCCTTCACATGATCCTGATGTTTTTAGAGCCCCCTGTGAAAATAACAAAACTTCACAGCTTCTTATTGGCATAACTAGGTGGGATGCAGAATATTTTAGAAGTATTGGCAAACATGGATACGTTTATGAGAATCAGTTAGCCTTTTTTCCTCTGTTTCCTCTTGCTTTGAACCTTTCAGCAAACATTTTATATTTCTTTTTATTTGGATATATCAACTTTTCAACATGTATCATATTTGTTGGACTAATAGTGAATTTGAGTTTTCATGTTATAACCACAATTATCCTTCATAAATTAACTGATTTAACATTTCATGACAAGAAATTCACCACTAGAGCTGTGATATTCTATGTATTTTCACCAGCTAAAATATTCTTCATTTCATTATACAGTGAATCATTATTCTGTTTTTTCACATTCTCTGGTCTTTATTACCTTAAAAATAATAAGCCATTCAAAGCCACTCTCTTGTTTTCATTATCAGCCGCTACCAGATCTAATGGAATTCTGAATATTGGTTATATATTGTATTATCACTTAAATAAGATTTATCTTATTGAAAAGTTTCATGAAATTGTGGGTTGTATACTTCAAATTTTACTTGAGGTATGCCTGATTGTATTACCATTTATAGCATATTTATGGTATGGATATTATCTATTCTGTGAAAAAGCAAGTCTCCCTAGTGATTGTATTTTGGAATATGGCATTATGAGGAATTACAATGTAAGAGGCATGTTTAAACCTGATTGGTGTTCATCTTATATACCCAACTTTTATGGGCATATTCAAAGATACCATTGGAATGTTGGATTTTTAAGATATTATGAAGTTAAGCAAGTTCCAAATTTTCTTCTTGCCTTCCCTGTCATATTGTTGGTGATGATTTTTGCTGCAACATTTTTTAATGGAAGGAGGGACTTGATATTCAATCTTGGTTTGAAAGGATCAGATGGCAATGGCCCTGCAGGATTGATCAGAAGCTTTTATCCATTTGTTGTTCATGGTGTATTCCTATGTGTGTTTGGATTGCTTTTCATGCATGTCCAGGTAAGCTATGTTCTCTTCTATGACTTTTTAATGTTTGTGTATTTTAAATCATACTCCTCCATGAAGCTAATCACTTTTTTTTGTCTAGAGGGGGGTGGATCACCAAACATAACTTTATAACTGTAATTAATGACTTTAGTCCATAAACTAGTTTATAACAGTGTGGATACGAACTTAAAATTGTTACCATAGGTAAACAGCAAGTCAAGTAAGGAGGGGACATCAAATACAAACTCAGAAATCTTAGTTTGAAGAGATTGTCTTTTAGGTTTGATCTGGTTTCCACCCATTTGTGGTTCTTGGTGTATTCTTATGTGTTTTTGTATTGCTTTTTATGTATGTCCAGGTAAGCTATGTATTTATCTATGAATAAGTAAGTAATGATGCTTCTGGACTACCATGGTCCCTGTGTCGACCCTGTAGTGTGTTGCTACAGCTGGGTTCAACCTCAGCGTCCCATATTATCAAACTCACATTAAACAAACTCACATATTGTCAAACCCACTGCGCCATGCTAGAGACAAAAAAGGGGGTTTCAAATATAAATTTGGCAATCTTAGCTTGAAAGGGTCAGATTGTAACTTCCAAGCATGGTTGTTCAGGAGTTTTTACCCATTTGTTGTTCATGGCATATTCCTTTGTGGATTTGAATTGCTTTTCATGCATGTCCAATTAAGATATGTTTTTTTATGACTGTGATTTTTCTATAATACAGATTAAAGTCAATCATGTAGCTAATTGTCATTTATCTAGGGGGAAGCCGAGATAAGAAGGGGTCACCATGTATAAATTAGTAGCCAGTTTGCAGTAAATTGCTTATCACCATGCACTTTTTAAAATAAAATTGTTGCTAGAGATACACAGCCAATATTAAAGTGTATATTTCAATTTTTGGGAGGCTTGTTACTTTTTTGTTAATATGTAATTCATACATGTTCTGACCTTCATATTTTTTTGAAGGTCAGGGGCTGGAACCATCTTTAAGCATGTAGAGTCCTCCATATGAAAGCTTGAGCAGGTTCTATAGAATCTATATGGATTCATTTCTAGTGCACTGGAATCAGGTTAGCTCAATATGACAATCCTCACCCTTCTCCCTCTGAAAACATAATAATTTAGTGCCCATGTATATTACCAACATAGTGAAATTGAGAGAAACAATTTTTTCATCAAATTACTTATTTTATATGCTAAAAATAGTGACGCTAGTCCATGAAAATAAGGGAAGCGGGGGGGGGGGAGAGGCAAAATTCTTTTTCGTTTGCTTGATAAAGATACAAAAGCAAGGTGTTTTTATGTATCTAGAATGGGAGATTTTTGTGAAAATGTAAAAAAAAAATCGCCAGAATTGGTCCATCCTCTAATTGGCACCCATATAAGACCATTGTATGTGATAAATAGTATTTGAGTAATTCAAAATTGTGTTTCACATTGTATTTTCTCTAGATATTTTTTTTATATAACTACTTATGACAGGGCATGGTTTGAGTTGCCCCTGATTGAATATATACCTAATCATTATGCAAGAAGTTGCAACCAGAGACCTTGCAAACACAGAAACAGAGAGTTTGCTTAAAAAAAGTGCTGTAGCTCAAAAACGTTTCGTTTTCTTACTGGCTTAATATTTCTCACAAAAGAGCCGATCAGGCTCTTGAAAGGCCGAGTTATTTTTCTTTCAAGCAATTTCAATTCTTCGCCAGTCTAAACCTTTTGCTGAACATTAGTTAGCCAAGTTCTAAAAAGGTCGGGGTTATTTTTATCCCCTATGAGCAAAACGAAATATGATAAAGTATATCAGGCTTTCAAGAGTATGTCACAAAAGTCAATTAATGGAATTAAAGCGCATGTTTTAATGCAAAAGTATAGGGTAATCTACTCGGTAATCTAATACTAATAGGGTGATCTAATAGAGTAAGTATAGGGTAAAGTATAGTTAATCTACTCTTTTCTTCTTTGGTGTAAAAACGGGGCACAAAATTCAAGTCAGTTTGAGAAAAAAAAAATCTTTCTGTGACCTTCCGTTTGGCTGTAATGGTTGTAATCATTGCTGCTTAGCTCAAAAGTTATATGTATTCAAAGTTTTAGATGATTTTTAATGTGTCGTAAATATTTCTCACTTTCAATAGAAATGTTTACAAATATATTCTAAACACAAAATATGCTTGACTTTTCATGTTGGACCCAAATATGTAAAATTTTATTGGGTTTGCCATTTGAAAGATACCTATACGTATGTCTGTGCAACAGGTTAAGGGCTGAATTATTTAAGGTAAGAGTTTGAAATTTATCTAAAAACAATATTAAAACCTTAGGAATATTTGTAGGCTATCAAATCAAAAAAAAAAAAAAATTTAACCCCTTCACTTTCTCGGAAATTTGGTGTGAGTGCACTTTCTATTCAGTTCAAAATTCATGTTTTGCAGCGCTTTGTTGAGCTTTCACATCTTTTTTTTTTTGGAAAGGGCAGTAATACTTTTAATGTCTGTTTTATTATTCTCCATTATCCTTCTTCATTATCTCCTTCTATTATTCTCCTATTATCTATCTTATCTTATTCTTATCTATCTATTATTCTTATATCTCATCTTATTATCTCATCTTATCTATTATTCTCCTTCTCCATTATCTACGACTGCTGATGTGATACTATCACCGAAAGAATAAATATTTCTCAGGAAAGATACGAAGTTCCGTATTTTCTGTGGGACAATATTCCCCTCCTCTGCAATTTTATACTTGTTGAATTTGATGGATTTATTTTTGAAACAGTTCATGGTAACGAACTGTAGTAAGGAGCGACCCGGCTCAATAGTAACCAAAACTCTAAAAAACAGAATTTTGACACCAATATCTACATCAAAAGAATCTTATTTTAATGCTGATTTTAAATATATTAGTTTCATCAATTTTAGTCTTACCCATCAAAAGTTACGAGCCTCAGAAAATTTGCCTTATTTTAGAAAATGAGGGGAAACACCCCATAAAAGCTATAGAATCTTAACGAAAATCACATCAAATTCAGCGTATCAGAGAACCCTATTGTAGAAGCTTCAAGCTCCTATGAACAAAAATGTGGAATTTTGTATTTTTTGCAACAAGACAGATCGCGGATGCGTGTTTATTTGTTTGTTTGTTTATTGTTTTTTTTCCAGGGGTGATCGTATCGACCCAGTGTCCTGGAATGTTGTGAGAGAGCTCATTCTAACGGAAATGAAAGGCTCTAGTGCCCTTTTTAAGTGACCAAAAAATTGGAGAGCACCTAGGCCCCCTCCCACGCTAACTGTTTCCCCAAAGTCACCGGATAAAAATTCTGAGATTGCCATTTTATTCAGCATAGTCGAAAAACCCCACAACTATGGCTTTGGGGACGACTTGCTCCCCCACAGTCCCCGTGGGAGGGGCTTCAAGTTACAAACTTTGACCAGTGCTTACACATAGTAATGGTTATTGGGAAGTGTACAGACGTTTTCGGGGCGATTTTTTGGTTGGTAGAGGGGGGGGGGGTATGGGGGGAGAACTTTCCGTGGAGGAATTTGTCATTGGGAAGAAAATTTCCATGCTAGATTTTCTAGCATTATTTAAAAAAAAACAATGAAAACTTAATATGCAAAAGTTTTTTTCAACTGAAAGTAAGGAGCAACATTAAAACTTAAAATGAACAGAAATTATTACGCGTACGAGGGGTTCACCTTTTCCTAATACCTCGCTCTTTAGGCTTAATTATTCTTAGTAATTTCAACTATTTATTCTATGGCCCTTGTGACTCAATGGTCATTCTTAAGGGATTGGGACAAAATAAGCTTTAGTGTAAAGAGCGAGGTACTGACGAGAGGGCGAACCCCCTCATATACGAAATAAACATATACATAACAAACGAATATACAAGTTCGTTACGTAAGCTAATTCGTAAGTTACGTATATTTTACTAATATAAATGTTCGTAAAAAATTAAGAGTTCTTGTTGCCTTTTTAAGTAATACAAAAATTGGAGAGCAACTAGAGCTCCTCCCCCGCTCCTTTTTTTCTCAAAATCATTCGATCAAAATTATGAGAAAGTCATTTAGCCAAAAAAATAAATATGCGAATTTCGTTTAATTATTCATCTGCTGAAAGCCAAAATCAAAACATGCGTCAATTCCAAAACGTCCAGAAATTAAATAACAAAAACAAGTTTTTTAACTGAAAGTAAGGAGCGACATTAAAACTTAAAACGCACAGAAATTACTCCGTATATGAAAGGGGCTGTTCCCTCCTCAACGCCCTGCTCTTTACGCTACAGTTTTTTACTATTTTAAAAAGTAGAGTTGAGAGAAAGAGTCAAACTTTAGCGTAAATATAATGAAAGCGGAATATAATGAAAACTCTGGGTTCTTGATTGTCTCGAATCACAGGCAACGCATTAACGCTGCCCAGTTGAATTGTCCAGTTGCAATGTAATTCTGAATTGACGTATTGACGTCAATTTATTTATATATTCTCAAATATTACATTAAATAAAACTTACATCGATTCATATGAAACTGTCAATTAAGAAAATCTAAATAAAAAAATACACCCCATTAACAACTTTTTAGCACATAGTGTCTTTTGATTTATTCCAACATGCCCCCTGAATTTTCCCGGAAAGTTCCAACTCGATTTCCCAACCTAGTCTCAATATATTACAGGCATGGTATTTTGATTACCTGTTATATGTAGTCCTTTAATTTAGTGCAACATCTTTCTCACTATTCTCTGAAGGTATCAACTTAAACCCTTAGTTGTTCCTGAAACATTGCAGATGCAATACGTTAAGAGCCTGGCAGCACAAAGCGTCTTTTGATTTATCAGCTGCAGAACTGTGCATAATTATAAGCCTAATAGGAGCTTATAGTTTTAATTTTTCTTTATTTTTGTCTGGAAAGGAAACAAATATTTTTTTAACCCCTTCCCTCTTTCCTCCATGTTAAATTTGATTTTGCTTTTCCTCAGACTCCCCATTACTGTACCCAAAAGTACATGAAAGTCTAAACTTCACCTCCCAAGCTGTCCCCAATATACTGCAGACATGATACTCTGATGAAATTTGTACAGATAATATATTTCAATAAATCTCTGCCTTATCCCTGAGTAAACATTCAAAATCTACTCGAGTCCTTATCCTTTTCAAAATGCTCAATCAAAGTTTAAGATCAATCTCTTTATCCATTACATAGATATTTTAAATGATTCCTCAAATCTGCCGTAAACTAAGAAGATACTATACATAATCCATTGCATTTCTTGTATCAAAAAAATATGAACCATATATTAGAAAATTCAAAGTACTGAATACCTTGTGCAGCGTAGTGGATGACGCCGTGTCTCTTAACTAAAGGTTTCCCGGTTCAATCCCGCGTTTCACAAGGAAAAACTCAATTTCTCTGTCCATAAATAATTTTTTTTTTGAGAATTCATAACTATGTATATATGATCTTTTGACATTTTCTAATAAAGAAAAAACATATTAGTTTTAAATCAGACAAAATAATCATAAGGAAAGAACTAAGTCATACTTATACGGGAATTGTCCAGTTGCAAGTCCAAAAATTATCAATTTTTTGGGTTTTATACCAGGGCACTTCGTATCGAAGAAGTTGGCCTAGAAACTTTGAAAAGGGCTCATTCTGTTGGAAATTAGAAGGGGTAGTGTCGCTTTTAATAATCGAAAGTGATTGGAGGGCAAATAACACCCCTCCCACGCCCGCCATTTCCCCAAACACCTCCAATCGAAAATTTAAGATAACCATTCTGTTCACCGTAGTTGAAAGGTCCGGAATTATGTCTTTGAGGATGACAACCACCCCAGAGCCCTTAAGGCAAGGGCTGTAAGTAATGCCCAGGGGGGTACATAAGGTTTATATAGAAAGAGTGATTGTTTAAACTTCGGAGGGGGGCTATTGGACATTGGATTGGTAATCAGAAGTTCTAATGTTGTGTTTTTTTTTTTATTGAGAGTGATCAAAGGTTGGATAATCCCCTCCCTCCTGCCTTGTGGTTTACTGATATGCATCTGATAGAAATTTTAAGATGGCCATTTGTTGTCTTAGAAACTTAAGAAAAGGCTCATTCGATGGAAAATTGAAAGGACTAGTTCCTTTTTTTTATAGACAAAAGTGATCGGAGTGCAACAAGCCTTTTGTTCAAAAATCTTCCGAAGATCATATAATAATGCATTTGGGGTGGAAAGAATCCCCCAGAGTCTGGGGGGTAAGGGTTTTAAGGTATGCCCCAGGGGCATATCAGGTTTTTATGTAAAGGGTGTTCATGTGAACTTTAAAAGAGGCTCATTTAATTTGAAATGTATAGTTCTAGTTTACTTTTTAAGAGTCAGATATGAGGGAAAGCAACTAGCCCCCTTCCCTGACAGTCTCTTTTCTTAAAACACATTTAATTGAAATTGTGAGACAGCCATTTTGTTACCAGTAGTCCAAAATCATATAGCACAATGTCCTAGGGGTGGACCCCCTAGAGCCCATGGGTAAGGGTTGTAAGTTATGTCCCGGGGTATATAAGGTTTTTTGGGAACGAGTGGTCATATAAGCTTTGAATCGGATGGACCTCATTTAATTAGAATTTCGAAGTTCTAGTACCCTTTTTGCACTTGGTACTAACCAAGTGACATATAGCGATCGCAAATTCTGTCGATCTGTCTGTCTGTTGGTCTGTCCCGGTTTTGCTACTTTAGGCTTTTCCAGGAAAGCTAAGACGATGAAATTTGACAGGCGTATCAGGGACTGGACCAGCTTAAATTAGAAATAGTCGTTTTTGCGATTTGACCATTTGGGGGGGGGGGGGCGGTTAATTCGGAAAATAGAATAAATGAAGTATTTTTAACTTACGAACGGGTTATGGGATCTTAATGAAATTTGATGTTTGGAAGGATATCGTGTTTCAAAGCTCTTATTTTAAATCCCAACCAGACCGATGACATTGTGGGGAGTTGGATGGGGGAGCCTAAAATCTTGGAAAGCGCTGAGACTGGAGGGATGGGGATGAAACTTAGTGGGAAAAATAAGATGAAGTCCTAGACACGTGATTGACATAACCAAAACGGACCTGCTCTATTTTGGGGAGTTGAGGGGGGGAGGTTAATTCTGAAAAATTAGAAAAATGAGGTATTTTTAACTTACGAAGGAGGATCTTAATGAAATTTGATTTTTGGAAGTATATCGTGTCTCAGAGCTCTTGTTTTAAATCCCGACTGGATCCCGTTACATCGGGGGGAGTTGGGGGGGCCTAAAATCTTGGAAAAAGCTTAGAGTGGGGGGATTGGGTTGAAACTTGGTGTAAAAATAAGCGCAAGTCCTAGATACGTGATTGACATAACTGGAACGATTCTGCTCTCTTTGGGGGAGTTGGGGGGAGCGTTAATTTTGCAAAATTAGAAAAATGAGGAATTTTTAACTTACGAAGGAGGATCTTAATGAAATTTCATTTTTGGAAGGATATCGTGTCTCAGAGCTCTTGTTTTAAATCCCGACCGGATCCCGTGACATCGGGGGGATTTGGGGGGGGCCTAAAATCTTGGAAAACGCTTAGAGTGGAGGGATCGGGATGAAACTTGATTTGTAAAATAATCATAAGTCCTAGATACGTGATTGACATAGCCGGAACGGATCTGCTCTCTTTGGGGGAGTTGGGGAGAGGAGAATTAATTCTGAAAAATTGAAAAAAGGAGGTATTTTTAACGAAGTTCTAGTACCCTTTTTATGGTACTTCGGACTGGTCAATTTCAACTGGTCAATTCGGAAAAAATAGAAAAAATGAAGTATTTTTAACTTATGAACGGGTTATGGGATCTTAATGAAATTTGATGTTTGGAAGGATACCGTGTCTCAGAGTTCTTATTTTAAATCCCGACCAGATCTGGTGACATTGAGGGGAGTTTGAGGGGGGGGGGTACCTAAAATCTTGGAAAACGCTTAGAATGCAAGGATCGGGATGAAACTTGGTGGGAAAAATAAGATGAAGTCCTAGACACGTGATTGACTCAACTGGAACGGATCTGCTCTGTTTGGGGGAGCTGGGGGGCAGGGTTAATTCCGAAAAATTAGAAAAATGAGGTATTTTTAACTTACGGAGTGATCGGATCTTCATGAAATTTGAAGTTTGGAAGAATATCGTGTCTCAAAGCTTTTATTTCAAACCACGACTGGATCTAATGACATTCGGGGGAATTGAGGGCGGGAACCTACAATCTTGGAAAACGCTTAGAGTGGAGGGATCGGGATGAAACTTGGTGTAAAAATAAACGCAAGTCCTAGATACGTGATTGACATAACCAGAACGTATCCGCTCTCTTTGGGGGAGTTAGGGGGGCGGGAGGGTTAATTTTTGAGAAATTAGAAAAAATGAGGTATTTTTAACTTACGAAGGAATGATAGGATCTTAATGAACTTTAAATTTTGGAAAGGATATCGTGTCTCAGAGCTCTTGTTTTAAATCCCGACCGGATCCGGTGACATTGGGGGAGGTTGGGAGATAACCTAAATTCTTAGAACGCTTAGAGTGGAAGGATCGGGATGAAACTTGGTGGTAAAAATAATCGTAAGTCCTAGACACGTGATTGACATAACTTGAACGGATACATTCTATTTGGGGGAGTTGGGGGGAGGAGGGCTAATTCTGAAGAATTAGAAAAATAAGGTATTTTTAACTTACGAAGGAGTGATCGGATCTTAATGACAGTTGATGTTTGGAAGGATATTATGTCTCTGAGCTCATATTTTAAATCCCGACCGGATCCGGTGAAGGGGGAGTTGGGGGAGTTGGGGGAATGGAACCTAAAATCTTGGAAAACGCTTAGAGTGGAGGGATCGGGAAGAAACATGTTTGGAAAATAAGCACAAGTCCTAGATACGTGATTGACATAACCGGATCGGATCGACTCTTTGGAGGAGTTGGGGGGAGGAGGATTAATTCTGAAAAATTAAAAAAGGAGGTATTTTTAACGAAGATCTAGTACCCTTTTTATGGCACTTAGTTATAACCAAGTGACATATAGCCATCGCAAATTCTGTCGATCTGTCGGTCTGTCTGTCTGTCGGTTTGTCCCGGTTTTGCTACTTTAGGCACTTCCAGGTAAGCTAGGACGATGAAATTTGACAGACATATCAGGGACAGGACCAAATTAAATTAGAAATAGTCGTTTTCGCGATTTGATCATTTGGAGGGAGCTGTGGGGGGCCGGTTAATTCGGAAAAAATAGAAAAAATGAAGTATTTTTAACTTACGAACGGGTGATGGGATCATAATTATATTTGATGTTTAGAAAAATATCGTGTCTCTGAGCTCTTTTTTTAAATCTTGACCAGATCCGGTGACATTGAGGGGAGTTGGAGGGGGACCTAAAATCATGGAAAACGCTCAGAATGGAGGGATCGGGATGAAACTTGATGGGAATAATAAGATGAAGTGTATCCTGAAAAATTAGAAAAATGAGGTATTTTTAACTTACGGTGTAATCAGATCTCAATGAAATGTGAGTTTGGAAGAATATCGTGTCTCTGAGCTTTTATTTTAAATCCCGACTCCGGTGACATTGGGGTGAATTGAGGGGGGAACCTAACATCTTTTAAAACGCTTAGAGTGGAGGCATCGGGATGAAACTTGGTATAGAAATAAGCACAAGTCCTAGATACGTGATTGACATAACCGGTACGGATCTGCTCTCTTTGGGGGAGGGGGTGGGAGGGTTAATTTTGAAAATTTAGAAAACAACGAGGTATATTTAATTTACGAAGGAGTGATCAAATATTAATGAAATTCGATGTTTAGAAGTATATCATGTCGCAGAGCTCTTATTTCAAATCTCAACCGGTCCCCCCACCCTAATGACACTGGACCCAGTCGGGATAAAAAATAAGAGAAATGAGTATCGAGGTCCTTCTAAACATTAAATTTCATTAAGATACGATCACTCTTTCGCAAGTTAAAAGTACCTCATTTTTTCTAATTCTGTAGATTAATCCTCCTTCCCCCCAACTCCTCCAAAGGGAGCAAATTCGTTCCAGTTATGTCAATCCCCTACCTAGGACTTGTGCTTATTTTTCCCACCAAGTTTCATCCTGATCCCTCCACTCCAAGCATTTTCCAAGATTTTAGGTTCCACCACCCTCCCCTCCCCAACTTCCCCTTCACCGACTAATGTCAAGATTTAACATAAGAGCTCTGAGACATGATAGCCTTCCAAACATCATATTCCATTAAGATCCGATCACTCCTTCGTAGATTAAAATTACCTCATTTTTCTAATTTGTTCAGAATTAACCCTCCCCCAAACTCCCCCAAAGACAGCGGATCCGTCCCGGTTATGTCAATCACGTATCTAGGACTTGTGCTTCTTTTTCCCACCAAGTTTCATCCAGATCCCTCCACTCTAAGCGTTTTCCAAGATTTTAGCCCCCCCCCCAATTCCCCCAATATCACCGGACACAGTCGGGATTTAAAATAAGAACTCTAAGACACGATATCCTTCTAAACTTCAAATTTCAGTAGCTCGAAACTATATGATCCAGACCTTGAAAGCAAAAGTGAGAACTCAAGAGGAGTTTCTGCTGAAACTACTACTAATTACTAAAAACTACTAACTTGCATGGTTTATGGCCCTTGAACCAGGGGCTTTGTGGATCATGTCATTCGTGGAGTTATACTTATTGAGCTTTTCGACTACTGTGAGAGAAGTGGCCATCTGGAAATTCTAGTTTGATGTTTTGGGAGGCTATAAAGGGGAGGGCCATAATAAAAGGGTATAGGAGAAGGACTGGCTGTCCCGAATCACTTTTTACCCTTAAAAAGGCTCTAGAAACTTGAATATCCAATCGTATGATTGAATCCCTAGTTTCTACGACTACGTATTCCATACCAAGTCATACTCTATGTTCTATCAAACAGTTCGTGGTAACGAACTGTAGTAAGGAGTGACCCGGCTCAATAGTAACCAAAATTCTAAAAAATTGAATTTTGATATCAATAGCTACATCAAAAGAATCGCATTTTAATGCTGATTTTAAATGTATAAGTTTCATCATGTTTAGTCTTACCCATCAAAAGTTACGAGCCTCAGAAAATTTGCCTTATTTAAGAAAATAGGGGGAAACACCCCCTAAAAGTCGTAGAATCTTAACGAAAATGACACCATCAGATTCAGCGTATCAGAGAACCCAACTGTAGAAGTTTCAAGCTCCTATCTACAAAAATGTGGAATTTTGTATTTTTTGCCAGAAGACAAATCACGGGTGTGTGTATTTGTTTGTTTGTTGTTTTTTTTTTGTTTTTTTTTTCCCCAGGGGTCATCGTATTGACCAAGTGGCCCTAGAATGTCACAAGAGGGCTCATTCTAACGGAAATGAAAAGTTTTAGTGCCCCTTTTTAAGTGACCAAAAAAATTGGAGGGCATCTAGGCCCCTCCCACGCTTATTTTTTCCCCAAAGTCAACGAATCAAAATTTTGAGATAGCCATTTTGTTCAGCATAGTCAAAAACCATAATAACTATGTCTTTGGGGATGACTTACTCCCCCACAATCCCTGGGGGAGGGGCTGCAAGTTTTAAACTTTGACCAGTGTCTACATATAGTAATGGTTATTTGGAAGTGTACAGACGTTTTCAGGGGGATTTTATTTTGTTTGGGGGTGGGGCTGAGGGGAGGGGGCTATGTTGGAGGATCTTTCCTTGGAGGAATCTGTCATGGGGGAAGAAAAATTCAATGAAAAGGGCGCAAGATTTTCTAGCATTACTATAAGAAAACAATGAAAAATAAACATGAAAACTTTTTTTAAATGAAAGGTAGGAGTAGCATTGAAAATTAAAACGAACAGAGATTATTACGCATATGAGTGGTTCTAAAAATACTTTAGCATAAAGAGCGAGGTATTTAGGAGGAGGTAAATACCTCGCTCTTTATGCTAAAGTATTTTTAGTAATTTCAACTATTTATTCTACGGCCTTTCTGATTCAGGGGTCATTCTTAAAGAATTGGGACAAAACTTACGATTTAGTGTAAAGAGCGAGGTATTAACGAGGGTACAAACCCCCTCGTATACATAATAAAAATATAAGATTATGAAAGTTTGTTACGTAAGTTAATTCTTAAGTTACGTATATTTTTTTACTAATAAAAACGTTTGTTAAAAATTAAAAGTTCTAGTTGCCTTTTTAACCGAAAAATTGGAGGGCAACTAGGCCTCCTTCTCCACCCCTTATTTCTCAAAATAATCTGATCAAAACTAAGAGAAAGCCATTTAGCCAAAAAAAGAATTAATATACAAATTTCATTTTAATAATTTATGTGCGGAGAGCCAAAACCAAACATGCATTAATTAAAAAACGTTCAGAAATTAAATAAAAAAAACTAATTTTTTTAGCTGAAAGTAAGGAGCGACATTAAAACTTAAAACGAACAGAAATTACTCCGTATATGAAATGGGTTGTCCCCTCCGCAATCCCTTGCTCTTTACGCTAAAGCTTTTAATTGTTTTAAAAAGTAGAATTGTGACAAAGAGTCAAACTTTAGCGTAAAGAGCGAGGGATTGCGGAGGGGACAACCTATTTCATATACGGAGTAATTTCTGTTCGTTTTAAGTTTTAATGTCGCTCCTTACTTTCAGCTAAAAAAATTAGTTTTTTTTTATTTAATTGTATACAGGCACGCACATGGCTCTTCCTTAAGACAGTTTATGATTCTTAGAAAAGGAAAAATTCTGGGATCTTCTACTGCAAACATCAGAAAGGGGGTTAGGGGCACAAGCGGCCTCAAGTTCAAAATTTTGCCCCGTAGCTTTCAGTTACTTTCTGATGGGAGCTGAATTTTCTTTTGCCAGGTGAATTTAGCGTCGCCTGCAGAAAAATATTGTTTTCATGTGGGTAGGTATTTGGCCGCAAATAAGAGTTGAAAATTTTAATTGTCTAGCCAGAAGAATTTTTTCTGAAAGAAATAAAAATCTCCTGCCTATTCATTGGCAAAAACGATCCTTTTTGGCAAGAAGTTACCCAGGATAACTTGAGAGTAGGAATACTGACTCATGAAATTAGATGTGATGGTCAAAATTGTTCTTCTTTTTTTTTAATGAAGTTATGGAAGAGGTGTTTTTCGATAACTAGGGAGATGATATTTGTTCCTTTTTTAAATGGAAGTACCAAAAAAGTTTTTTTTCAAAATTTAAGGGAGGAACTATTGCCCTAAACCATTTAATTGGCGCCCCTACCTGTGAGAGCAAAACTTCAAACCTGAAATACCTGGTGAAATTTGTCAGTTGACTATCAGAACTGAATATTACCTTATCAGTTGTGTTTCAGGTCACAACAAGGATGGTTGCATCATCGTCGCCTTTGCTCTACTGGATTGGTGCCTGGATCTGCAAAACCTATGCTATCAACAGAAACTTCAATTTCGATGATGTTTTTATATTTTTTGCTAATACCTCAGTGCCATATATTGAAAAAGCAACCAAGCTATTTTTTGTAGGATATTCTATAATTGGTTGTGTAGCGTTTTCATTGTACCTGCCATGGACATGATCTGGCAGAATATATTTTTATTTTTTCTTACTGGCTCTATTTTGATTATAAAAATACATATCTTAATATCTTTATTTTTTTGTTTATTTATTTTATGTAATTGGAGAAGGACAAAATAGGTTTTTCAAAATCTGGGTGGGGAGGACTTTTTTTTATTCTGTTCGACGGAAGTAACAAAAATAGACGTTTTCAATGAAAATACCCAAAATATATATTTTTTAATCCAGGTGGAATAGCATGTTGTTTTATTCAGTTAAAATGCCAAAAATGGAATTTTTCAATGAAAGTATAATTTTTTTTTTAAATCTATGGCTTGTGGGAAATTTAAATATTTTCAGTGAAAATACCAAAAAGGGCGTTTCCAATGAAAACACCATACAAGTTACTTTTCAAAACCAAGGAGGGGGATAATTTTGCTGTTTTTCAGTTACAATGCCAAAAAGATATTTTTCTACGAAACTGTTTAAAAAAGGTACCCCCCCCCCCAATTGACGCTTTTATAGTTCCTGCCCTTAATGTGTGATTTGTCTTTATATTTTAAACTAATGGCTCCATTATAGAGGCTAAAGTGTTTCTAATGACCCAACTGAACTGTAAATCAAATACTGTTAGAAACAAACATCAGCTATAATAAACATTGTTTCAAGCATCTTTGTAAAATGCAAAAGAGAACAAAAGGTTGAATGATAACAAATAAAAAATCCGAAAGTCCGCCTCCATTCGTGTAATCTAATATTAGAAGGGAGCGAAAAATATAACTAACCATCGTCGCATGTTAAAGAGTGTCGGACTTGCTCATAGAATAGAATTTATTCGCGCTAAAAGCCCATAGGCCATGGCAAAAATATAAACAAAGAACAATTACAAGAAAATTGCACAAATCCTAAAATAATCCTTCAGGAATCTACTTCTATGATTCATCGCGAGACGAAGAAATCGTGCCATTACAAATACTCGCCCAAATCCCATTTGAAAAAAAGCACCAAAAATACTACCCCATCTCCTACGCAACTCTCCATTCCCCAGACTATGCTCTTTGTTGATAAGGAAGACTGTAAGCAGCAAATTACCTCAAGCAAGTGCTAATAACCCCACCAAGTGGTTTAGAAGAAGGTGAGATTGAAATGCAAACCAGTGTGTTAAAAAAGGATCTCTCAGCCGCTCGGGTAGAAATTGTAGTATTACGGTTAGACTTCAACAATGCAAAATCTTATAGCAATGCGTTGGAAAACCACATTGAACTTACAGAATATCTCACCAGTAGCCTGAAAAAATCCGCCTATGTTTCCTCCCTATCTTCAGAAGTAACTGACCCCTCGCAATCCAACCTGAACCAAAAAATCATTTCAATTTTTACTGCTGATAGTCAGCTATATGGCAATGACCCCCCAATATCAGACCCATTTTCTAATGATGTAAATTCCTCATTGCAAAGCCCGGGTCGTGCTGGGATTAATTACGGTTGCGAAGTATGTTCGTATTTTTCTGGTGATGCAAGCGTGAACAATGTCACTGTCCAAGTGCCAGTAAGGTCCAGTGAAAAACTTAATCTAAGTGCCGCGCCCCTATCAAGCCCAAAGAACACTCACATGGATACGGGAGTAAATATAAAAAAGGCGTCCAAATTCAATACGCTGTTATTATTTTAATGAAAGTGGTTTTTGTAAGAACAAGAAAAAGTGTCGTTGTTTGCATATTTGTCCATGTTACATCTCGAAAACATGTAGTTATATTAATTCATGTTCGCCTGTGTTGTCATTTATCATATATTGACAAAGAATGTATTTTCGTACATCCATATATCGGTATGTTCAAAAGAAGCAGCTATAAACAAGCAATACGAAGGGAAAATGTTGTAGTTAATCATCATATTAATCGTTCAGAGCCTTTTAATAATTTTAATTTTTTAAGTAATAATTCCAAAATCGAGTTGGTGCCAAAAAACTTGAGGCAAGGGGACAATCTCCCCCTCGTCTAAAATCACGCTACGGGACCCCTTCTTCACGGATTAGACTGTAAGTTATAAGACTTGTATAGAAAGGATGATCGCATAAACTTCGGTAGGGGTTCATTGGATTGCTAATCAGAAGTTTTAGTGCCTTTTTTGAGATTCGGAGTGATGGTAAGGTTGATACCCCCCCCCTCTCCAAAAACACACAAACAGATCGTATTATCCGACATGCATCTGATAGAAGCTTCGAGATGGCTATTTGTTGTCGTTAATAAGTTTTCGTTAATGTTGTTGTGCCTTTTTAATAGTCGAAAGTGATTAAACGGCGACTAACACCCTCCAACGCCCACCATTTCTCCAAATAAATCCAATCAAATTTTGAGAAAGCCATTTTTTCAACGTGATTGGACGTCCCAAAAATTATGTATATGAGAATGATAAACCCCCCCCTCACATCCCTCAGGGCAAGGGTTGTTAGTTATACCTTGGGGCCATATAAGGTTTTGTATAGAAATGGTGATCGTACAAAGTTCGGAGATGGGCTCGTTGAACATTGGATTGGTAATCAGAAGTTCTTGTGTTTTTAGAAGATTGAGAGTGATCAAAGGTTGGATATCCCCCATGCCTCGTAGTTTACCGATATGCATCTGACAGAAATTTTGAGATGGCCTTTTGTTGTCTTAGAAACTTCAGAAAAAGCTCATTTGATTGAAAATTGAAACGGCTAGTTCCTTTTTTATTATTAAAAAGTGATCAGAGGGCAACAAGCCACCCTCCTCTGACGCCCATCAAATCCCAAAAAACATCTGATTAAAATTTTATAATAGTCATTCTGTTTAGCGTAGTTTAAAGGTCTGACAATAATTTCTTTGATAATGAAAACCTCCTCCCCCCCTCCCACAGCCCTCACTGCAAGGGTCGTAAGTTATACCCTTAGGGCATATAAGGTTTTTTTTATGGAAAGGGTCGTTGTTTAAACTCCTGATAGGGCTCACTGGATTGGAAATTATATTTTCTAGTTCTTTTCTTAAGAGTGAAAGTGATCGGGGCAGCCCCCCCCCCCTTAAGTGTTATATTCCATTAAAACATCTGATATGCCCCAGGGGCATATCAGGTTTTTATGGAAGGGTTGGTCATGTGAACTTTAAGTGGTCAAGTTGGTCATGCGAACTTTAATTTCTCTTGGGTGGACACCCCAAAGTCCATAGATAAGGGTTGTATGTTCTGCTGCGGGTGATATAAGATTTTTGGGAACGAGTGGTCATATAAGCTATGAATCGGATAGAGCTCATTTGATTGGAATTCCGAAGTTCTAGTACCCTTATTTTTAGTTAAAATGAATGGAGTTCAATCAGCCCCTCCCAAGCCTATCATTCCCCAAAACATATCTGATCGAAATTTTGAGAGATCTATTTTGTTCAGCCTTTTTGAAAGGCCCAGTAATTATGTCTGAGGATGTCAACCTGCCCAAAGTTTTCAGGGCAAGGGTTGTAACTTAGGCAATTTGTTCATTGTTTACACACAGTATATGTTATTGAGAAAGGCATGCATGTTTGAACTTTACTTTCAAAAGAGACAAAGGGCACTCAGGTGAGCCTTTCAATATTACTCTTTAAGAGGACTTGCTCACTAGAAACATTTCTTAACTTCCTTAATTTTGCGAGGGAACCTCTCGATTGGTTTTAGAAAACTAGTGTTTATTGATGTCCAGTTTTCAACTCTGAGGGTTTTAACCGATTATTTGGAAAGCTGTAGGAGAGAGACAGAGTTTAAATCCTATTAACAACTTAGATCATCCTGCCAAAAACCAGTTGGCGCGTCTATCAATATCAAAAGAAAACTTTTTCACATGCTGAACAATGGTCAGCCTAACGCTTGTACCAACCTCCTGATTCTCTGCTTTCCTTCCTAAGTGTAATGCAAGGTAGGGGGCCAGTTTGGGGCCTAGGAGAGTAATATCGATCGTATTTACAATCACCCGACACACATGCCACAAAGCTAGCTGCCCATCTAACAAGTAAGCGAAGTTAATGACCTCAAACGCCCAAAACGAATGAATTTCATATTGACAAGTGTTTTGTGTCTTGGAATATGAATGTCTTAGTCCCAGTATTACCGTGTTTGAACAGCTCTGCCTCACCGAAGAAATTATTTGTATCCAAGAACACTCTCTGTTTAACGACAGTAGAAATATATTCGATGCCTTATCCTCACGCACGGTCAATTTTGTACCAGTGAAAAAACCTAAGAAACGAGGGCACCCCTCAAGTGGACTTGCTACGCTAATACGTGGGTATATCAACTCCGAATTGTTCGCTAGTTCCAACCATTTCTTAGCAGTTAAAATTGGTGAGACTGTTATAATAAATGTGTACCTGCCCACCGACTACAGAGATGATTGCTCCAAAATGAAGTTTGCTCTAGAATGCAAAGAACTGGGGAAATGTATGGATAAAATTAGTGCTTCTAATGTCCATTGGATTTTATTGGGGGACTTTTATCGTGATATATCCAAAAGTGAAAGCTCGCGTTTAGCTCTTCTGCTCAGTCTGATTCCAAATGAAAGTGCTCTTGTGCCGAAATTGGGTGACTTCACGTACATTCACCCTACCGGATCAGTTTCTAACCTTGATCATGTCTTTGTATCTAGTAGTATTTTAGTAGCTCATTAACAGTAGATGTGCTCCGTGAATTTTTCGCTTCTGACCATTTACCGATATCGTTCCGAATCAGTGCACCATTACATCGAATGCGCACAAATCGACCTTTAAAATGGAGAACTATCATTGAATGGAGTAGAACCGATTTGGCTCAGTATCAGTTCTGGCTTGATAATCTACTTTCGAAGATAAAAATACCTTTTGACTTCCTCCAAACAGTAGTACCTATTCCCAACGTCTGAAATTCGTCTAAAACTAAGTATGTATTCGTCACTAATTTCGCATGTGTTACTACAAGCAGAATAACAATTTGTCCCTCGATCCAGAGTCCCAGTTGGGTCACTAGTTAAGGGCTGTTCCGGGAACCCATCCCTTGTTGAAGCCTACCAGAAGGCCAAATTTTGGCTAGGCATATGGATAGAATGCGGGAGACCCAAGAACGGCATATTGAATCAAATACGGATTTCCACAAAGCGCCACTTTTCCGAAGAACTGCAAAAACATATAGCCACTATTCGTTCTGATTTTTCAGAAAAAGATAATGAGCAATCCGACGCTTTTGTTGAAAAGTTTGACCCTCAACCAGAGTGAAAGGAATGCGCCGTCAGCTCATATCTCTGCTGAGGCCTGGCAGTAGCATTTTTTTGAAGAGTTTTCAGAACCTGATTCCAAAGTAGAATATCCCCTTAAATGTGATCTCAATCGCATTCTGTCAAAAAAGACTGCACCCACGTTCATTGTTTCACTGTCTGATATTAGGAATTCCGCGGAAAAAATTAAGAAACCTTTTTTGAGGGTTACGGATGGGTCGCCACCCATGGAGCGCTATTTTGATACAGTGAATGTTTTGCTTTTGTACGTTCTAATTGTTTTTAAGCAAGGTGAAGTGTTGTTTAGTTTTTTAGGTAATTTTCTTTTTCCTCCTTTCTTTTATTCACATTATACTCCGTTTTTCATGTGTATTATAACGGGATATAAATAAATTCAATTCAATTTGCTACAGTAAAGATAATTGATAATAGGGCACCTTTACTGACAATAGGAGATAATAGATAATAAGTAAATATAATTAATAAGTAAATATAGTAAAGATAATTGATAATAGGGCACCTTTACTGACAATAATTAATAATAGGGCACCTATTGATAATAGGGCACCGTATTACTGACTGAAAATGAAAAGTTAACAATGAAAGTATAATGAAAACTCTCGGTTCTTGATTGTCTCGAATCATAGGCAACGCAATAACGCTGCCCAGTTGAACTGTTCAGTTGCAATTTAATTCTGAATTGAAGCACTGACGTCAAATTTATTTATATATTCTCAAATATTATATTAAATAAAACTTAAATCAATTCATATGAAACTGTCAATTAAGAATAACCAAATTAAAAAATACGCCCCATTCACAATTTTTTAGCACATAGTGTCTTTCGATTTATTCCAACATGCCCCTCAATTTTCCCGGAAAGTTCCACTCGATTCCCCAACCTGCTTTCAATTTATTACAGGCATGGTATTTTGATTATCTGTATATATTTAGTCCCTTAATTTAGGGCAACATCTTTCTCACTATTCTCTGAAGGTATCAACTTAAACCCTTAGTTGTTCCTGAAATATTGCAGATGCAATACTTTAAGAGCCTGGCAGCACAAAGTGTATTTTGATTTATTTAGCTGCAGAATTGTACATAATTATAAGCCTGATAGGAGCTTATAGTTTTACAATTATTTTTTTTTATCTGGAAAGGAGCTTTTGCTTTTAGATCAGTAAGCTCTTTTCGTACTTCTTGAACGTATTTTTCTATGGCTTCACCTGACTTCTTTATCATAGTCATCTGAATCCATCACAACCGTCGTCTTTGTTTGGTCATGATGGATTATAGGGGCCTGGCAGCACAAAACATCAGCTGTCGAACTGTGCATAAGTATAAGCTTAATAGGAGCTTATAATTTCAATTTTTCTTTATTTTTGTCTGGAAAGGAGACAAATATTTTTTTAAACCCTTCCCTCCTTTCTCCATGTAAAATTTGATTTTGCTTTTCCTCAGACTCTCCTCAGACAACGGCAATCAAAGGGTAAAATTAACCTTGACTGGGCTGCCCACTTAATTGGACAATCTGTCTTGGCTTTTTTCTACAATTGACCATGACTTTGACTTTTCCCACAACTATTCCCTTTTTTTAAATTCAACCATTACCCCAAAAATGTCTTGGACCAATCAGCAGAAGATATTCTCACTGGAGACCTATTTTATGACAAAATCATACCAGAGTGTACAAATTCAGTTTCGAAAACTTTTCAATTGTCGCAACTTATTTTGCGACCTATTTTGGACGAATTTTTCCAAAATAGTTGTGGACTTATGTTCTAAAGCCACAGGGGGAACTTATTCAGGCTGGAAAAAGAGGAAAATATTGCTGCAGCGAGGGACTCAGTAGGATGCAACCCTAGGAAATCAGTGCATAGACGCAGCCAAGAACTCGGAATGACAAAGGAGTGCAAGGACAGAAGAAAAAATTGCTTCAGTAAGGGACTCAGTAGGACGCAGCCCTAGAAAATCAGTACGTAGACACAGCCAATAACTCGGAATGACAAGGGAGTCACTGTGGCGTGTTCTCACGTTTAATTGCACAGTGTAGTCCCTCACTACAGCAATGTTTTCTTCTTTCCTTGCACTCTCTTTCCTGCCTGAATAAGTTCCCCCTGTGGCTTTAGAAATAAGTCCACTACCGTCCCATGCTCACTGAATTTCGTAACCCAAGTAACAATCGTGATTTTGGTGGAAAGTTGCGACAATGGAAGTTTTCGAAACTGGATTTGTACACTCTGGTATGATTTTGTCGCAAAATAGATCTCCAGGGAGAACATCTCCTGCTGATTGGTCCAAGACGTTTTTGGGGTAACTATAGCTGCAAACGATCATCTGAAGGTTCACCTTTCATGTCCTGCAGCAGAAAGGATATTTGTTAAAAAAATGGATTTTTTATCGAATAAAATATGGGTACGAATCTTTTTGGGTCACCCTGTATATATATAAATGAACTTACATCAAATTGTGAGAATTAAAACTAAATAATTAAAAACACTTTTTAAAAACTTTTTTAAAAACAGCACTAGCATCCTTACTTCAACGAAGTTCAACCTGAGTCCTGGTTGAACTTCGTTGAAGTTTGGATGCTAGGGCTGTTTTTAAAAAATGTTTATGATCTAAAATGATTTAAAAATGTTTAAATCTAAGATTTAAAACCTAAAATCTTAGAAAACGCTTAGAGAGGAGGGATCGGGATGAAACTCGGTGGGAAAAATAAGCAAAATTCCTAGATACGGGAATGACATAACCGGAACGGATCTGCTCTCTTTGGGGGAGTTGAGGGGGTGGGGGGTTAATTATAAAAAATTAGAAAAAATGAGGTATTTTTGACTTACGAAAGTGTGATCGTATCTTAATGAAATTTCATATTTAGAAGGACCTCGAAATTCAAATCCCTTATTTTAAATCCCGACCGAATCCAGCGTCATTAGGGGGGTTGGAAATCAAGGAAAACACTTGGGGCGGAGAGATCAGGATTAAGCTTGGTGGAAATTTTAAACACAATTCCAAGATAGGTGACTGACATAACCAGACCAGATCTGCTCTCTTTGGTGGAGTCAAGGGGGGGGGAGTAATTTGGAAAATTTAGAAAAAATGAAGTATTTGTAACTTACGAACGGGTGATCAGATCTTAATGAAATTAAATATCAAGAAGGATCTTGATATTTATCCAAGAGGATAAGCACAAGTTATAGATACGAGATTGACATACTTGGTACGGATCCGTTAACTTTGGGGGACCTGGGGGTTGTTCATTTGGAAAAATTGAGGTACTTTTAACTTAAGAATTGGTAACTGGATCGTAATGAAATTTGATATTTAGAAGGAACTCATGTCTCAGAGTTCTTTTTTCAGATCCCGACCAGAGCTGTTGACGTTGGGGGGAGTTGGAGGGGGAAACCAGAAATCTTGGAAAACGCTTATAAATGTCATAGATACGTGATTGACGTAAACACACTGGTTCCGCTCTCTTTGGGGGAGTTAGGTGGTGGAGTTCTGTGCTTTGGCGAGTTTGGTGCTTCTGGACATGCTAGGACGATGAAAATTGGCGGAAGTGTCAGGGAGCTGCACAAATTCTCAGCTCTAAAGTTCTCAGTAATAATGTATCTGTTCTATGCAGTAGCTTAGTTACTAGTCAAACAACACAAACCGACCTAGAGTATTCTCAGTCTCTGCATTTAGATGAAGAGGGTCTTACAACAGATCATATTCCTGAACGACATGTCTGCAGATTTCACACAAGGTGAGGCTGTGGAAAGGTGGAATATTGCACGTTTCTCCATATTTTCTTGGATTATTTCAAAGGCATCTGCCGTGGTGAGTGTTGTATTCTGCCTCACAGATCTCTGTGTAAAAAATTTGCTCATGGCCTTTGTTTCATGAACTGTTGTCCTAATGTGCATCTCACTTCCCACAGAAGGGAAAAGCTAAGTTCCAATACTGAATTGCGAAGTCCAAAAAACGGGGAGCGAAAAATTCCACCTCTGTTAAAACATGGTTGCCAAAGACAACAATTTACAGTCCCACTTATGAGCTTGAAGCTCAAACCACCTGTCTTAAATCAGCCAATGCAGATCCCTCCCCCCTCATACCAACCACTCCTCGTGAAACCTTAGAGAAACTGGCAAGAACCAACATCTGCCAGCCTTCTGACTATATATCCAGTGCTAACAACGAACCAGTTTGGAATTTCAAAGAAATCAGAGATTCACCCACCCCTCAAACCATGTCTCCCGAGTATCCCAACTTGAAACCGATTCAATGTGCTGGCAAAAAGATTTGAGACCGCAGTGTAAAGCCCTTCTTTCATCCCTATATATTTCCGAAAATACTATTATCAAATGTCCGGTCACTTATGAACAAATTAGAAGATGTTGAACTTTGCTTGAAGAATGAACTTGTTGATATTGCTTGTATCTGTGAATCATGGTCCATGACTGAATATGTTGTAGCATTTGAAGGATATGATACCTATTTTAAACCTAGAATGACACCCAATGATATTACAGTAACACATGATGGTGGTGTTGGTATTATTTGTCGGTCGTCTATAGGAATTCCAGTTCTCACTTTCAGTAATATACCAAATAAGCATGGTTTTGAAGTATTATGGTTGTGGTGCAGGCCTAAGAAGCTTCCCAAGGAAGTGGCATCACTGGTGATATGTGTTGTGTACTATCCTCCCCGTGGCCCCTATCGTAAAGACCTTGTGAATTACTTACAGAATTGCACTGACAATGTACGATCCTTGTATCCTAATGCAGGTATCATAATGTGTGGTGACTTTCATCACTTAGATGCCAAATGGCTAAGTAATTCACTGTCACTTAAGCAGGTTGTCAATGTGCCCACAAGAGGTAACCGTATGTTGGATCTCATTTTTAGCAACTGTCCTGAATATTATAATACTCTAGTTACATTACCCCCATTAGGTTTGAGTGATCACCTGTGTGTTGCTTGGACACCCAATCATTTTATCCCAAATAGACAAATAAATAGTGTTGTGCACAGGCTTTCACACCCGAACTAGTAAATCTCTACAAGAAATGGCTCACTGATCGTGACTGGCGTGATAATCTCTCATTGTCTGACGGTGAAAAAAGGCAAGTTTATTCTGTAAGGAACTGTTCAAAAAATACTAAAATTTTCCCACAAAAAAAATATATATGTGAAATCTGATGATAAACCATGGATTACTCAAGAGATTCGAAATCTGATAAAAGTAAGAAACGAATTGCATTTAACTGGACCCGTAAAATATTTCAAAAGAGTAAGAAATTTAATCGATATATATAAAAATAAGTTGTCTGTGTGTGTGTGTGTGTGTGTGTGTGTGTCGAGTGACGTCACTGTCCGCATATGACGTCTGAATTATTTCATCGCATACCAATTCAAAAACGAATGTATTCAAGCCGAAGTAGCTCAGTTATATAACTACCTGTGTTGGCGCAGTGGGTTTGACCTTAGCATGGTAATACGGGACCCAGAGATCGAACCATGCTGCAGGAATGCACTACAGGGCCGACGCAGGGACCTTAGTAGTCAAGAAGCGTCATTAATCCGATACGAATACAAATATAGTAGCTCAGTTGGTAAAGCGTTATGTTCCAGGTTCTAGGTCCGAGAGGTTCCAGGTTCGAACCTTGGCTTTAGCATTAATACAAAAGAAGAAAAAAACTAAAAAAGATAAAAACTACAAAAAAAACTAAAAGAAAATACTAAAAAAACTAAAAAAAAAACTAAAAAAGGGTAAAAAACTAAAAACTAAAAAAGTAAAAAAAAAATTAAAAAACTAAAAAAGGTTAAAAACTACAAAAAAACTAAAAAGAAAACTAAAACTAAAACTAAAAAACTAAAAAAAACTAAAAAAGGGTAAAAACTAAAAACTAAAAAAGTAAAATTAAAAGTAAAAAGTAAAAAAGTAAAATTAAAAAACTAAAAAAAGTTAATAACTACAAAAAAAACTAAAAAGAAAAACCTAAAACTAATAAAAAACTAAAAAAACCAAAAACTGAAAAAGAAAAAAAACTAAAAAAAGCAAAAAAACTGACAAATAAAGAAAAAAAGAAAACTAAAAAAATAAAAATAAAAATTAAAAAAAATAAAAAAGCTAAATGTATTCAAGCCGAAGTAGCTGAGTTGGTAGAGCGTTATGTTTCAGGTTCTAGGTCCGAGAGGTTCCAGTTTCTGGCTTTAGCATTAATACGAAAGAAGAAAAAAAAAACTAAAAAAGAAAAAAAACTAATGAAAACTAAAAAACTACTAAAAAAACTAAAAGAGCTAAAAAACTAAAAAAAAAACTAAAAAAGGTAAAAAACTAAAAACTAAAAAAGAAAAAACTAAAAAAAGGGTAAAATCAGCAAAAAAACTAAAAAGAAAAAAACTAAAAACTAATAAAAAAACTAAAAACTGAAAAGGAAAAAAAAAACTAAAAAAGATAAAAACTACAAAAAAACTAAAAAGAAAAAAGAAAAAAAACTAAAAAGCTAAAAAAAAGGTAAAAACCAAAAAAAAACTAAAAAGAAAAAAAGAAAAAACAAAAAAATTATTTCATCATATACCAATTCAAAAACGAATGTATATACAGACCGGGACACAGGGAATATAAATGAAGACCGGGACACTCAAAGAGAAATTACAGACTGGGACACCGAGACACAAATGACGACTGGGACGTGTTTGTCGACTGACGTCATGTTTGTGTGTCGACTGACGTCATGTTTGTCGACTATAAATGACGACTGAGACACATGGACACAACTACGACGGTGACGCCGGGGGGCACAGGGGGATATATCAATGACAATGGGGACACAGGGAATGTTTGATTAACAATCACCATCAACAAAGCTCAGGGGCAATCATTAGAATAATGAGGTATAGATCTGAATACGGATTGTTTTTCCCATGGACAATTATATGATGCATGTTCAAGAGTCGGTAAACCTGATAATCTATTTATATGTACAGACAATGGGACAGCGAAGAAGGCTGTATATTCGCAAGTTTTACGTAGTTAAAAACATATCTATATATATATAAATAAGTTGCCTGTGTGTGTGTGTGTGTGTGTGTGTGTCGAGTGACGTCATGTTCGTGTGTCGACTGACGTCATGTTTTCGACTGACGAAATTACAGACCGGGACATCGGGACACAAATGACGACCGGGATACCGGGACATAGGGAATATAAATGACGACCGGGACACTCAAAGAGAAAGCGACCGGGACACAAGGAATGTTCGATTAGCAATCACCATCAACAAAGCACCGGGACACAAATGACGACCGGGACACAGGGAGTATAAATGACGACCAGGACATAAGTAAAAAAAAAACTAAAAAAAAAAGGTAAAAACTACAAAAAACAAAAAGAAAAAAAAACTAAAAACTAATAAAAAAGCTAAAAAACTAAAAGAACTAAAAAAGAAAAAAAAAGAAAAAAGGGAAAAAACTGAAAAATAAATGAGAAAACCAAAACTATAAAAAAATAAAAATAAAAAAAACTAAAAAGGTAAAAACTACAAAAAAAATAAAAAAAAAAAAGAAAAAACCAAAAAAAAAGTAAAAACCAAAAAAAAACTAAAAGAAAAAAAGGGGAAAAACACAAAAATTTATTTCTTCATATACCAATTCAAAAACGAATGTATATACAGACCGGGACACAAATGACGACCGGGACACAGGGAATATAAATGACGACCGGGACGCAGGGACACAACTACAACGGGGACGCCGGGGGGCACAGGGGGATATATAAATAACGACGGGGACACAGGGAATGTTCGATTAGCAATCACCATCAACAAAGCTCAAGGGCAATCATTAGAATCATGAGGTATAACTAAAAAAACTAAAAAAAGGTAAAAACCTAAAAACTAAAAAAAAGACCAATTCAAAAAAGAATGTATATACAGACCGGGACACCGGGACACAAATGACGACCGGGACACAAGGAATATAAATGACGACCGGGACACTCAAAGAGAAATTACAGACTGGGACACCGGGACACAAATGACGACCGGGACACAGGGAATATAAATGACGACCGGGATACAGGGACACAACTACAACGGGGGCACAGGGGGATATATAAATGACTACGGCGACACAGGGAATGGTCGATTAGCAATCACCATCAACAAAGTTTAAGGGCAATCATTAGAATCATGAGGTATAGATCTGAATACGGATTGTTTTCCCATGCACAATTATATGTTGCATGTTCAAGAGTCGGTAAACCTGACAATCTATTTATATGCACAGACAATGGGACAGCGAAGAATGTTGTATATTCGCAAGTTTTACGTAGTTAAAACACACACACACATATATATATATATATATATATATATATATATATATATATATATATATATATATATATATATATATATATATATATATATATATATATATATATCTATATTCACAGGTGGGACACAGGGACACAACTACAATGGCGCGTAACTAATATGGCGCGTAACGACCTACGCGCGCGGGGCACCCCAACACCAACTAGGTGTTGGGGTGGCGCCAAGCGCCACCCCAACAGCTAGTATATATATATATATATATATATATATATATATATATATATATATATATATATATATATATATATATATATCCATATTCACAGGTGGGACGCAGGTACAATGGCGCGTAACTAATATGGCGCGTAAACGACTTACACGTGCGGGGGGGCTTTGGGGGGGGGCGCGAAGTGCCCCCACCAACTATGTGTTGGGGTGGCGCGAAGCGCCACCCCAACAGCTAGTTGTATAAAATAAGATGTTCAGGTAAGCAGTATGAGTCTAAAATAATAAGCAAAATATATAATTCCAACCCAAGGAAGTTCCAAGACTTAATTCAGAACATTATCGGCAAAAAAGTATCCAGAGTTGAAGTGAGAGATGTCAATGGTAAACCCTTGTTACCAAGTGAAATTAATAACTTTTTTGCATCAATTTGTAAAATTCATCCGCAATAAGAAAATTACCACCGAATGATTCAGTGTTAAACATCCCTATACTAGAGATTTGTTCAGTTTCTAAAAAGTTGAAGGCAGTTGATTCTCGTAAATCTAGTTATCCTAGTGAGATACCAATTAAATTTATTATTTAGTGTGCTGATCTTTTATCTACTCCTTTAACGGCAATTTTTAACCAGTGTTAAACCAGTGTGTAACCAGATATAACCGAGATGAGGCCGATTTCGAAAACTCCAGCTCTCTCAAAAGTACTTGATTTTTTTTTTATTGTTTATTTGAGGACATTAATGATAATATTGATCCCCGACAATTTGGATTTAGATCCGGGCATAGTACTGTTCATTATTTGGTTGCATTGTTGGATACTATCCTTAAGCACTCAGAAAATAACGGAGCCTATGTTGATGCATTATTTGCAGACATAGTTAAGGCTTTTGATACTCTTGATCATAATGTATTTGTGGAAGAAGCAAAGGCTATGGGTCCCAGTCCATTTGTTGTATGAATCCTCGCTAGTTTTCTTTTTGAAAGATCTCAGTGTGTCCAACTTCCTGATCATGAGCCATCTGAATTTGTAAATATTTTTTGTGGTTCGGCACAAGGGACTAAATTAGGCCCGCTTTCTTTTCTTTTGCTGATTTTTCATTTGCTGATGATTTAACTGTTTTATCACTGCGACTAAGCCCTCCGACTACTGAACAGTCTGACTTGATCAAAATCTATCATGATCTAAAAGCTGAATTAGGCAAGGTAAAACTGACGGTCAGTGAAACTAAGAGCTCTTATATGACGTTTTCCTTCCTAAGGGGTAATAACCACTCTTCTCATAATTCCATACTGCCAACAAAGAAAACTGTTAAAATACTTGGGACTCTTCTGGATGATGATTTAAGATGGAATTCGCACGTTGATTATCTGACTAAAAAAGGTGCCTCGCTTTTACATTCATTTTCCAACCTAAACAGATTTGGTACACCAACTGAGGTTTTAAAGTGTGAGCAAAATGAATGAATTTTTAGAGGTTTTACGAGTTCAGGGTGCTAAAATAGGCTTGAAAATTAATGTTAAGAAGACTAAGTCACTAAGGTTAGGAATAAGTGAAGATGAACAGGTGACCTTAGGTAACGAAAAGATTGATCAGGTTGGGAGCTTCAGTTACCTTGGTAGTATTATTAGTTAAGATGGTGGGAGCAGTGAAGATGTTAAAAGTAGAATAGCTAAAGCTCAGGGTGTTTTTTCACAGTTAAAAAAAGTTTGGAAGAATAGAAAGATAAGCCTACAAACCAAGATTAGAATATTGGAAGCTACAGTGATGACAGTGGTCAAATATGGCTCTGAAGCATGGACACTCCGAAAAGCAGATGAAAATTTACTTGATGTTTTCCAGAGAAATTGCCTACGGATTGTTCTGGGTACCCGGCTGACTGACCGTATTTCAAACAGTAGGTTGTACGAAAAGTGTGGTTCAATCCCGCTTTCTGGGGCTATAATGAAAGAAAGGTTGAGATGGCTAGGCCACGTTCTACGGATGAAGGATGACAGATTACCGAAGATTGTCCTTTTTGGCCAACCGTCTGGGGCTACACGGAAAGCAGGTCGTCCTTGTCTGGGTTGGGAGGATGTCATAAATAAGGATTTAAAGGAAATGGGAACTTCCAGGGAGGGTGTAAAGAGGGAGGCTTTAAATAGATTAGGTTGGAGGAGGAGCGTGCGTAGCTGTGTTGGCCTCAGGCGGCTTGGTGCTGCAGTGAGTTATTAGTAGTAGTAGTAGTAGTAGTATACTGCAGCTATGTTAAACCTTCTCTTGAGTATGCATGCCCTGCTTGGCATCCGGGATTGACAAAAGATCAAACAGATAGACTTGAGACGATACAAAAAAGAGCTATAAAAATTAAACTTGGAGAAAACTACTCAACTTGCGAGGATGAACTGAAACAACTCAATTTGGACTCACTTGATAGTCGTAGACATGGCTAACATATTTATTTGGACTAAATTGTTTGAATTCCCCAAATCATTGTCCTCTACTACCCAGCTTTGAGAGCCCCCCAACTGAAGGACCAGTTACTAGACTCCGACAAATAAAAAAGAATTGTCCACATTTACTAACTTGCTCAGCCTATAGTACTGAGAGATATCGTAAATCATTTGTTCCATATTTTACCCGTCATTTTAATAATATTGACGCGACTAATATTTAATGTTTGATTAATATGTGTTTGATTAACATAATGTTTGTTTAAATTTTGCTGTGAGTGTTTTTGAAGGTATAAATTATTTTTGTCATGACATGCTAATGCTAGCTCCGGCAACTGTACTGTAGCCTATACTACTGAGAGATATCGTAAATCATTTGTTCCATATTTTACCCGTCATTTTAATAATATTGACGCGACTAATATTTAATGTTTGATTAATATAATGTTTGTTTAAATTTTGCTGTGAGTGTTTTTGAAGGTATAAATTATTTTTGTCATGACATGCTAATGCTAGCTCCGGCTACTGTAGTGAATAAAAATACTCTATTCTATAAATTTACTTGTTAAAGTCATTTTCCGCGATTCGACCATCTGGGGGGCTGAACAGAGAGGAAAAATTAGAAAAACTGGGGTATTTTTAACTTAAAAGTTGGTGATCGGATCTTAATGAATTTTGATATTTAGAAGGACCTCGTGACTCAGAGCTCTTATTTTAAATCCCGAACGGTATTAAGCCTCTGATTTTCCTTTTACAGCAATCCATTAATTCTTAGAATTTTGCTAGAACTCATACCATATGAGCTCTTGGCTCTTGGCTCTTCTGACCTCGTCACAAGTGGCATATGAGCTCTTAGCTCTTGTTAATAGTAAAAAATGAATGGAGTTCAAGCCTATCATTTCCCAAAACATATCCGATCGAAATTTTGAGAGATCTGTTTCGTTAAGCCTTTTTGAAAGGTCCAGTAATTATGTCTGAGGATGTCAACCTGCCCAAAGTTCTCAGGGCAAGGGCTGTAACTTAGACAATTGGTTCATTGTTTACACACATCCTAGGTTATTGAGAAAGGTATGCATGTTTGAACTTTGCTTTCCAAGAAGACGAAGGGCACTCAGGTGACCCTTTAAGAGAATGTTTGAATTAAGTCCAAACTTTTTATGTGTACACAGTATATGTTATTGAGAAAGGTATTAAGTTAGAACCTTCTGAGAATGTTTTGAACTAAGTCGAAACGTGTTATGTGTATAAGGATTTTCAAGAGAGTGTAACACTAAAATAACTGAGTAGCTTAATTTGGAAAATTCAGGAAATGATAAGGGAGATGATAAAAAATAAATGTTTGCATGCTACCAATGTTACTACAACTTTCACCACTACTACTAACAGACGAATCTATTTATAGTATTGAGGGGAAATTCGAGCTAAATCAAAAGATTCTCTGGGCTCGCAAATAGTCAAAATAGCTTATCTCAAGAATTGATTTGGGTATTAAGTTAGAACTTTCTGAGAATGCTTAAAAGGGAATATTGTCTCACCAAGAGGTAATATTTCCACACTACTACTATTATTACTGCTACTGCTGCATTTACTACTGCTACTTTTATTGATCCTATTCGTAAGGCTAAGATCACTAAGAGGAAAATATGATAACATACAGGTTATCAATAGGACATATCTGCAATGTTATAAGTTCTATTGAGTATTAACTAATTGTATTAAGTTGAAACCTCTAAGACTTGACGAGAGAAATGTTCTGCCAATATGTTAATGCTACCTCTAGTAATATCAATACTACTACTGTAACTACTATTACAACTATGCCTAGAGGCATGAAGGTAAAATTTTCAAGGAATTTTGAGGGGGAAGGTGAAGTGAACACGCCGTCTATGTGCAGATTGTCCAATGGGTGTAACAGTAACATCTTAGGGACAGTTTGGTGTTTGAAGAAAAATTAACAGGGGCTGTTGCGAGGGATGTTGAACCAACAAAAAGAAAATACTTTCAACCTGATACTGCTGCTTCTACTTATACTACTACTAGTGCTACTATTATTGCTACATCTATTACTACTGCTGCCACTAAAGCTTAGTCTACTACAATTAATTCTACTGCTAATATTACTTCTACTGCTATTATTGTGAGTTTCTGAGTTTCATTTATTTATTGATAGTGAGTTTTTGGTAGTTTTACGCTCGGAAGATTATTTGACCATATTTCCGCTCATTTTTAGCTTAATGGAGCTCTTTACTTTTCTTTGAAAAATATATTTTGTGGGAAAAGTTTTTTTTAAATTTATCAAAACAAAAGCCAAGCGCGCAAGGTGAATTTTGTCAATGCAGAAACTATATATCAAGGAAAATTAGCTTGCAATCAGAGAAATTTAAGATCAGGTAACTATTTGATTCTCTAATTAATAATTATCGGGTCATTCTTTAGTTTTAAGTCATGAGCTGTCAAATAAGCAATTTTAATTGAATTAAGAAATTCTCACGTTCATTTTATTCTTCCTTCCTATTAATTAATCACTTTATAGGATTTACTTTCTTCTGGAAGTTGATGTGATTTTTATTGTTTGCTTCTTTCATAGCCGCAGATTTCATTACAATTTGACAAGCCCTGTCACTTTTTTTTCTAACCTTGGATATAGCTTTCCATTGTTTTCATTTAGGTTCGTTTTGATATTTGTTGTCAGGTCTTTTAACCGCAGATCTTGTTTGTGCTTCATTTTCTTGCATTATTATCTAAGACATATTTCCATGCATTTTTCATTCGCAACCATCTGTAATTTCAAATTCATGTAAGGTAATAATACATTCATTTCAAATAGCCAAAATGAATTCATTCTATTGCAGGATGGTTAAGAAATTCAGTTGTGAATTCATATACTCCTTCCTGTTTATCTTTGCAGACGCTAAAATGATATTTTTTCATTTTATGATGAAAAATCAGCGATTTTGATTGAATCAGGTAATTCTGGCATGAACTTCATTCCTTCTTCCCGTTTATCCTTCGCAGACTTACGCACCTTAATTAACTCGTTCCAGAATTCGATTGTAATTGTGCTTTGTATTGTATGTGTGATTGTAATGTATGTGTGTATGTGTGTATGTGTGATTGTAATGTGATTGTAATTGTGCTCTGAATTGTATGTGCCATGCCTGTTTCTTTAGCCGTTCATGGTCATTTGTCATCTTGTGTAATTTTGCATGCCTCATAGATACTAATACTATTGCTGAGAAGGGGGGGGGGAATTATGTAATTCGTGTAAATATATATCTATATATATATAAAAATAAGTTGTCTGTCTGTGTGTCTGTCTGTCTGTCAGGTGACGTCATTTTTCTGTGTCGACTGACGTCATGAAGTTAGTTGTCGTCATTTTTGCTATGGTGGTGACGTCATTAAAGATATTTAAGACATGCGTTCACGGAAAAATGTTTAATTGTAAAATGACTGAAGAACCTACAATGGCAACAGCCGAGGGAGCTGCTCAAAGAGTCTATGCCAAAAAACTTGCTGCTGATAGAGAAAGTAAGAAAAGAAAGTGTGCCGAGGAATCACAAAAACACCAAGAAAACAGGCTTGCAGCTGATAGAGAAAGTAAGAAAAGAAAGCGTGCCGAGGAATCACAAGAACAGCAAGAAAACAGGCTTGCGGCTAAAGAACGCAAAACCGCGCAGCTAGATGAAAATCCACCTGGAAAGCGAGAGTCAAAACATATCAAAACTGAAAATGATAGCGATGATGATTGGGTTTGGGATTTTGACTTGGATAAGGTCATCAATGCCTACCAGATTTAAGTTAAAAAACAAAGGTTCGGCGATATGTACTTCATAGTGACGCTGAAAAATAAAGAAGAAAAAAAAACTGAAAAAATGTAAAAAACTAAAAATCTAAAAAGAAAAAACACTCAAAGATAAATTACAGACCGGGACACAAATGACGACCGACACAGAGGGAATATAAATGACGACCGGGAACCTCAAAGAAAAATTACAGACTGGGACACCCGGACACAAATCACGACCGGGAATATAAATGACGACCGGGACACAGGGACACAACTACAACGGGGACGCCGGGGGCACAGGCGGGATATATAATTGACGACTGAGACACAGGGATTGTTTGAATAGAAATTACAGACCGGGACACCGGGACACAAATGACGACCGGGACACTGGGACACAGGGAATATAAATGACGACCGGGACACTCAAAGAGAAATTACAAACTGGGACACCAGGACACAAATGACGACCGGGACACAGGGAATATAAATGCTATTTATATGCACAGACAATGGGACAGCGAAGAATGTTGTATATTCGTATGTTTTACGTAGTTCAAAATATATATTTATATCTGTCTCTATTCACAGGTGGGACATAGGGACACAGCTACAACGGCGCGTAACTAATATGGCACGTAACGACTTACGCGCGTGGGGGGGCTTGGGGGGCGCGAAGCACCCCACCAACTAGGTGTTGGGGTGGCGCGAAGCGCCACCCCAACAGCTAGTATATATATATATATATATATATATATATATATATATATATATATATATATATATATATATATATATATATATATATATATATATATATATATATATATATATATATATATATATATATATATATATATATATATATATATATACTAGCTGTTGGGGTGGCGCTTCGCGCCACCCCAACACCTAGTTGGTGGAGGTGCTTCGCGCCCCCCAAGCCCCCCCGCGCGCGTAAGTCGTTACGTGCCATATTAGTTACGCACCATTGTAGTTGTGTCCCTGTGTCCCACCTGTAAATATATATATATATATATATATATATATATATATATATATATATATATATATATATATATATATATATATATTTAACTACGTAAAACTTGCGAATATACAACATTCTTCGCTGTCCCATTGTCTGTACATATAAATAGATTGTCAGGTTTCCCGACTCTTGAACATGCAACATATAATTGTCCATGAGAAAAACAATCCGTATTCAGATCTATACCTCATTATTCTAATGATTGCCCTTGAGCTTTGTTGATGGTGATTGCTAATCAAACATTCCATGTGTCCCCATCGTCATTTATATATCCCCCTGTGCCCCCCGGCGTCCCCGTTGTAGTTGTGTCCCTGTGTCCCAGTCATCATTTATAGTCGACAAACATGACGTCAGTCGACACACAAAAATGACGTCAGTCGACACACATGTCCCAGTTGTCATTTGTGTGCCGGTGTCCCAGTCTGTAATTTCTCTTTGAGTGTCCCGGTCGTCATTTATATTCCCATTTGTCCTGGTCTGCATATACATTCGTTTTTGAATTGGTATATGATGAAATAAATTTTTTTGTTTTTTCCTTTTTTTCTTTTTAGTTTTTTTTTTTTTGGTTTTTACCTTTTTTTAGCTTTTTATTTTTTTTCTTTTTCCTTTTTAGTTTTTTGTAGCTTTTGCCTTTTTTAGTTTTTTTAATTTTTTTAGTTTTCTTTTTCTCCTTTATTTTTCAGTTTTTTTCTTTTTTTAGTTTTTTTTTCTTTTTCAGCTTTTAGTTTTTATTAGTTTTTAGTTGTTTTTTTTTCTTTTTGGCGTTTTGCTGTTTTCACCTTTTTTAGTTTTTTGTTTTTTTTCTTTTTTAGTTTTTTACCTTTTTTAGTTTTTTTTTATTTTTGTAGCTTTTTTAGTTTTTTTTAGTAGTTTTTACCTGTTTTTTATTTTTTTTCATTTTTTTTCTTTTTTAGTTTTTTTTTTCTTCTTTTGTATTTATGCTAAAGCCAAGGTTCGAACCTGGAACCTCTCGGACCTAGAACCTGGAACATAACGCTTTACCAACTCAGCTACTTCGGCTTGAATACATTTACCTTTTTTAGTTTTTTTTTATTTTTAGTTTTTTTTAGTTTTCTTTTTCTCCTTTATTTGTCAGTTTTTTTCCTTTTTTTCTTTTTTTTTCTTTTTCAGTTTTTAGTTTTGTATAGCTTTTTTAGTTTTTTTATTAGTTTTTAGTTTTTTTTCTTTTTAGTTTTTTTTGTAGTTTTTACCTTTTTTCAGTTTTTTTTAGTTTTTTTTAGTTTTTTAGTTTTTAGTTTTTTACCCTTTTTTTAGTTTTTTTTTTCTTTTTCAGCTTTTAGTTTTTATTAGTTTTTAGTTGTTTTTTTTTTCTTTTTGGTTTTTTGCTGTTTTCACCTTTTTTAGTTTTTTTTAGTTTTTTTTCTTTTTTAGTTTTTTACCTTTTTTAGTTTTTTTTTATTTTTGTAGCTTTTTTAGTTTCTTTTAGTAGTTTTTACCTGTTTTTTATTTTTTTTCATTTTTTTTCTTTTTTAGTTTTTTTTTTCTTCTTTTGTATTTATGCTAAAGCCAAGGTTCGAACCTGGAACCTCTCGGACCTAGAACCTGGAACATAACGCTTTACCAACTCAGCTACTTCGGCTTGAATATATTTACCTTTTTTAGTTTTTTTTTATTTTTATTTTTTAGTTTTCTTTTTCTCCTTTATTTGTCAGTTTTTTTTCCTTTTTTTCTTTTTTTTTTCTTTTTCAGTTTTTAGTTTTGTATAGCTTTTTTATTTTTTTTATTAGTTTTTAGTTTTTTTGTAGTTTTTGCCTTTTTTTAGTTTTTTCAGTTTTCAGTTTTGTCACCTGATCCAGTTTTTTCAGGTGACGTCACCTGATCCACAGATCCACACACAGACAACTTATTTTTATATATATAGATATATATATATATATATATATATATATATATATATATATATATATATATATATACTAGCTGTTGGGGTGGCGCTTCGTGCCACCCCAACACCTAGTTGGTGGGGGCGCTTCGCGCCCCCCCAAGCCCCCCCGCGCGCGTAAGTCGTTACGCGCCATAATAGTTACGCGCCATTGTAGTTGTGTCCCTATGTCCCACCTGTGAATATATATATATATATATATATATATATATATATATATATATATATATATATATATATATATATATATATATATATATATATATATATATATATATATATATATATATATATATATATATATATGGTTTTAACTACGTAAAACTTGCGAATATACAACATTCTTTGCTGTCCCATTGTCTTTGCATATAAATAGATTGTCAGGTTTACCGACTCTTGAACATGCAACATATAATGGTCCATGGGAAAACAATCTGTATTCAGATCTATACCTCATGATTCTAATGATTGTCCTTGAGGTTTGTTGATGGTGATTGCTAATCGACCATTCCCTGTCCCGGTGTCCCGGTCGTCATTTACATCCCCCTGTTTCCCCCGGTGTCCCCGTTGTAGTTGTGTCCCTGTGTCCCGGTCGTCATTTATATTCCCTGTGTCCCGGTCGTCATTTGTATCCCGGTGCCCCGGTCTGTATATACATTCGTTTTTTAGTTTTGTTTTTCTCCTTTATTTTTTTCCTTTTTTTTCTTTTTTAGCTTATTTAGATTTTTAGATTTTTTAGTTTTTTTATTAGTTTTTAGTTTTTTTTTCTTTTTAGTTTTTTTGTCCCGGTCGTCATTTATATCCCCCTGTTTCCCCCGGTGTCCCCGTTGTAGTTGTGTCCCTGTGTCCCGGTCGTCATTTATTTTGTAGTTTTTACCTTCTTTTTAGTTTTGTTAATTTTTTTTTTTACTTATGTCCTGGTCGTCATTTATACTCCCTGTGTCCCGGTGCTTTGTTGATTGCTAATCGAACATTCCTTTTGTCCTGGTCGCTTTCTCTTTGAGTGTCGTCATTTATTTTTTTCTTTTTTAGTTCTTTTAGTTTTTACCTTTTTTAGTTTTTTTTAGTTTTTTAGATGAAAATTTTTTTTAGTTTTTTCCTTTTTTTCTTTTTAGTTTTTTATTGGTTTTTACCTTTATGTTAGCTTATTTTTCAGTTTTTTCCTTTTTTTTAGTTTTTTTTTTATTTTTTATTTTTTTTAGTTTTTTACCTTTTTTTAGTTTTTTTAGTTTTTTTAGTTTTTTAGCTTTTTTACTTTTTTTATTAGTTTTTAGTTTTTTTGTAGTTTTTGCCTTTTTTTAGTTTTTTCAGTTTTTTTTTTAGTTTTTTATTGGTTTTTACCTTTATTTTAGCTTATTTTTCAGTTTTTTCCTTTTTTTTAGTTTTTTTTAGTTTTTAGTTTTTTTAGTTTTTTACCTTTTTTTAGTTTTTTTAGTTTTTTTAGTTTTTTAGCTTTTTTATTTTTTTTATTAGTTTTTAGTTTTTTTTGTAGTTTTTGCCTTTTTTTTAGTTTTTTTAGTTTTTTAGCTTTTTTATTAGTTTTTAGTTTTTTTTGTAGTTTTTGCCTTTTTTTAGTTTTTTTAGTTTTTTAGCTTTTTTATTTTTTTTATTAGTTTTTAGTTTTTTTTGTAGTTTTTGCCTTTTTTTAGTTTTTTCAGTTTTGACGTCACCTGATCCAGTTTTTTCAGGTGACGTCACCTGATCCACGATCCACAGATCCACAGACAACTTATTTTTATATATATAGATAGTTTTTTTTTTTTACTTATGTCCTGGTCGTCATTTATACTCCCTGTGTCCCGGTGCTTTGTTGATTGCTAATCGAACATTCCTTTTGTCCTGGTCGCTTTCTCTTTGAGTTTCGTCATTTATTTTTTTCTTTTTTAGTTCTTTTAGTTTTTACCTTTTTTAGTTTTTTTTAGTTTTTTAGATGAAAATTTTTTTTAGTTTTTTCCTTGTTTTCTTTTTAGTTTTTTATTGGTTTTTACCTTTATTTTAGCTTATTTTTCAGTTTTTTCCTTTTTTTTAGTTTTTTTTATTTTTTATTTTTTTTAGTTTTTTACCTTTTTTTAGTTTTTTTAGTTTTTTTAGTTTTTTAGCTTTTTTACTTTTTTTATTAGTTTTTAGTTTTTTTTGTAGTTTTTGCCTTTTTTTAGTTTTTTCAGTTTTTTTTTTAGTTTTTTATTGGTTTTTACCTTTATTTTAGCTTATTTTTCAGTTTTTTCCTTTTTTTTTAGTTTTTTTTAGTTTTTAGTTTTTTTAGTTTTTTACCTTTTTTTAGTTTTTTTATTTTTTTTAGTTTTTTAGCTTTTTTATTTTTTTTATTAGTTTTTAGTTTTTTTTGTAGTTTTTGCCTTTTTTTAGTTTTTTTAGTTTTTTAGCTTTTTTATTAGTTTTTAGTCTTTTTTGTAATTTTTGCCATTTTTTAGTTTTTTTAGTTTTTTAGCTTTTTTATTTTTTTTATTAGTTTTTAGTTTTTTTTGTAGTTTTTGCCTTTTTTTAGTTTTTTCAGTTTTGACGTCACCTGATCCAGTTTTTTCAGGTGACGTCACCTGATCCATCCACAGACAGACAGACAACTTATTTTTATATATATAGATAGATATATATATATATCTATCTATATAAAAATAAGTTGTCTGTCTGTGGATGTGTGGATCAGGTGACGTCACCTGAAAAAACTGGATCTGGTGACGTCAAAACTGAAAAAACTAAAAAAAGGCAAAAACTACAAAAAAAACTAAAAACTAATAAAAAAAAATAAAAAAGCTAAAAAACTAAAAAAACTAAAAAAAGGCAAAAACTACAAAAAAACTAAAAACTAATAAAAAAGCTAAAAAACTAAAAAAACTAAAAAAAGGCAAAAACTACAAAAAAAACTAAAAACTAATAAAAAAAATAAAAAAGCTAAAAAACTAAAAAAACTAAAAAAACTAAAAAAAGGTAAAAAACTAAAAAAACTAAAAACTAAAAAAAACTAAAAATAAGGAAAAAACTGAAAAATAAGCTAAAATAAAGGTAAAAACCAATAAAAAACTAAAAAAAACTGAAAAAACTAAAAAAAGGCAAAAACTACAAAAAAAAACTAAAAACTAATAAAAAAAGTAAAAAAGCTAAAAAACTAAAAAAACTAAAAAAACTAAAAAAAGGTGTAAAACTAAAAAAAAATAAAAAATAAAAAAAAACTAAAAAAAAGGAAAAAACTGAAAAATAAGCTAAAATAAAGGTAAAAACCAATAAAAAACTAAAAAGAAAAAAAGGAAAAAACTAAAAAAAATTTTCATCTAAAAAACTAAAAAAAACTAAAAAAGGTAAAAACTAAAAGAACTAAAAAAGAAAAAAATAAATGACGAAACTCAAAGAGAAAGCGACCAGGAAAAAAGGAATGTTCGATTAGCAATCAACAAAGCACCGGGACACAGGGAGTATAAATGACGACCAGGACATAAGTAAAAAAAAAAAACTATCTATATATATAAAAATAAGTTGTCTGTGGATCTGTGGATCGTGGATCAGGTGACGTCACCTGAAAAAACTGGATCAGGTGACGTCAAAACTGAAAAAACTAAAAAAAGGCAAAAACTACAAAAAAAAACTAAAAACTAATAAAAAAAATAAAAAAGCTAAAAAACTAAAAAAACTAAAAAAAGGCAAAAACTATAAAAAAAACTAAAAACTAATAAAAAAGCTAAAAAACTAAAAAAACAAAAAAAAAGGCAAAAACTACAAAAAAAACTAAAAAAAGGTAAAAAACTAAAAAAACTAAAAACTAAAAAAAACTAAAAAAAAAGGAAAAAACTGAAAAATAAGCTAAAATAAAGGTAAAAACCAATAAAAAACTAAAAAAAAAAACTGAAAAAACTAAAAAAAGGCAAAAACTACAAAAAAACTAAAAACTAATAAAAAAAGTAAAAAAGCTAAAAAACTAAAAAAACTAAAAAAACTAAAAAAACTAAAAAAAGGTAAAAAACTAAAAAAAAATAAAAAATAAAAAAAACTAAAAAAAAAGGAAAAAACTGAAAAATAAGCTAACATAAAGGTAAAAACCAATAAAAAACTAAAAAGAAAAAAAGGAAAAAACTAAAAAAAATTTTCATCTAAAAAACTAAAAAAAAACTAAAAAAGGTAAAAACTAAAAGAACTAAAAAAGAAAAAAATAAATGACGACACTCAAAGAGAAAGCGACCAGGACAAAAGGAATGTTCGATTAGCAATCAACAAAGCACCGGGACACAGGGAGTATAAATGACGACCAGGACATAAGTAAAAAAAAAAAAATTAACAAAACTAAAAAGAAGGTAAAAACTACAAAAAAACTAAAAAGAAAGAAAAACTAAAAACTAATAAAAAACTAAAAAATCTAAAAATCTAAATAAACTAAAAAAGAAAAAAAAAGGAAAAAAATAAAGGAGAAAAACAAAACTAAAAAACGAATGTATATACAGACCGGTACACCGGGATACAAATGACGACCGGGACACAGGGAATATAAATGACGACCGGGACACAGGGACACAACTACAACGGGGACACCGGGGGAAACAGGGGGATATAAATGACGACCGGGACAAAAAAACTAAAAAGAAAAAAAAACTAAAAACTAATAAAAAAACTAAAAAATCTAAAAATCTAAATAAGCTAAAAAAGAAAAAAAAAGGAAAAAAATAAAGGAGAAAAACAAAACTAAAAAACGAATGTATATACAGACCGGGACACCGGGATACAAATGACGACCGGGACACAGGGAATATAAATGACGACCGGGACACAGGGACACAACTACAACGGGGACACCGGGGGAAACAGGGGGATGTAAATGACGACCGGGACACCGGGACAGGGAATGGTCGATTAGCAATCACCATCAACAAAGCTCAAGGGCAATCATTAGAATCATGAGGTATAGATCTGAATACAGATTGTTTTCCCATGGACCATTATATGTTGCATGTTCAAGAGTCGGTAAACCTGACAATCTATTTATATGCAAAGACAATGGGACAGCAAAGAATGTTGTATATTCGCAAGTTTTACGTAGTTAAAACCATATATATATATATATATATATATATATATATATATATATATATATATATATATATATATATATATATATATATATGTCACATATATATATATACCTATGTCCCACCTATGTCACAGGTGGGACATAGGGACACAACTACAATGGCGCGTAACTATTATGGCGCGTAACGACTTACGCGCGCGGGGGGGCTTGGGGGGGGGGGCGTGAAGCGCCCCCACCAACTAGGTGTTGGGGTGGCGCGAAGCGCCACCCCAACAGCTAGTATATATATATATATATATATATATATATATATATATATATATATATATATATATATCTTCTATATATATAAAAATAAGTTGTCTGTCTGTGGATGTGTGGATCAGGTGACGTCACCTGAAAAAACTGGATCAGGTGACGTCAAAACTGAAAAAACTAAAAAAAGGCAAAAACTACAAAAAAAACTAAAAACTAATAAAAAAAAATAAAAAAGCTAAAAAACTTAAAAAACTAAAAAAAGGCAAAAACTACAAAAAAACTAAAAACTAATAAAAAAGCTAAAAAACTAAAAAAACTAAAAAAAGGCAAAAACTACAAAAAAAACTAAAAACTAATAAAAAAAATAAAAAAGCTAAAAAACTAAAAAAACTAAAAAAACTAAAAAAAGGTAAAAAACGAAAAAAACTAAAAACTAAAAAAAACTAAAAAAAAGGAAAAAACTGAAAAATAAGCTAAAATAAAGGTAAAAACCAATAAAAAACTAAAAAGAAAAAAAGGAAAAAACTAAAAAAAATTTTCATCTAAAAAACTAAAAAAAACTAAAAAAGGTAAAAACTAAAAGAACTAAAAAAGAAAAAAATAAATGACGAAACTCAAAGAGAAAGCGACCAGGACAAAAGGAATGTTCGATTAGCAATCAACAAAGCACCGGGACACAGGGAGTATAAATGACGACCGAGACATAAGTAAAAAAAAAAACCTATCTATATATATAAAAATAAGTTGTCTGTGGATCTGTGGATCGTGGATCAGGTGACGTCACCTGAAAAAACTGGATCAGGTGACGTCAAAACTGAAAAAACTAAAAAAAGGCAAAAACTACAAAAAAAAACTAAAAACTAATAAAAAAAATAAAAAAGCTAAAAAACTAAAAAAACTAAAAAAAGGCAAAAACTACAAAAAAAACTAAAAACTAATAAAAAAGCTAAAAAATTAAAAAAACAAAAAAAAAGCAAAAACTACAAAAAAAACTAAAAACTAATAAAAAAAATAAAAAAGCTAAAAAACTAAAAAAACTAAAAAAACTAAAAAAAAGGTAAAAAACTAAAAAAACTAAAAACTAAAAAAAACTAAAAAAAAAAGGAAAAAACTGAAAAATAAGCTAAAATAAAGGTAAAAACCAATAAAAAACTAAAAAAAAAAAACTGAAAAAACTAAAAAAAGGCAAAAACTACAAAAAAACTAAAAACTAATAAAAAAAGTAAAAAAGCTAAAAAACTAAAAAAACTAAAAAAACTAAAAAAACTAAAAAAAGGTAAAAAACTAAAAAAAAATAAAAAATAAAAAAAACTAAAAAAAAAGGAAAAAACTGAAAAATAAGCTAACATAAAGGTAAAAACCAATAAAAAACTAAAAAGAAAAAAAGGAAAAAACTAAAAAAAATTTTCATCTAAAAAACTAAAAAAAAACTAAAAAAGGTAAAAACTAAAAGAACTAAAAAAGAAAAAAATAAATGACGACACTCAAAGAGAAAGCGACCAGGACAAAAGGAATGTTCGATTAGCAATCAACAAAGCACCGGGACACAGGGAGTATAAATGACGACCAGGACATAAGTAAAAAAAAAAATTAACAAAACTAAAAAGAAGGTAAAAACTACAAAAAAACTAAAAAGAAAAAAAAACTAAAAACTAATAAAAAACTAAAAAATCTAAAAATCTAAATAAACTAAAAAAGAAAAAAAAAGGAAAAAAATAAAGGAGAAAAACAAAACTAAAAAACGAATGTATATACAGACCGGTACACCGGGATACAAATGACGACCGGGACACAGGGAATATAAATGACGACCGGGACACAGGGACACAACTACAACGGGGACACCGGGGGAAACAGGGGGATGTAAATGACGACCGGGACACCGGGACAGGGAATGGTCGATTAGCAATCACCATCAACAAAGCTCAAGGGCAATCATTAGAATCATGAGGTATAGATCTGAATACAGATTGTTTTCCCATGGACCATTATATGTTGCATGTTCAAGAGTCGGTAAACCTGACAATCTATTTATATGCAAAGACAATGGGACAGCAAAGAATGTTGTATATTCGCAAGTTTTACGTAGTTAAAACCATATATATATATATATATATATATATATATATATATATATATATATATATTATATATATATATATATATATATATATATATATATATATATATATATATATCTATATTCACAGGTGGGACATAGGGACACAACTACAATGGCGCGTAACTATTATGGCGCGTAACGACTTACGCGCGCGGGGGGGCTTGGGGGGGGCGCGAAGCGCCCCCACCAACTAGGTGTTGGGGTGGCGCGAAGCGCCACCCCAACAGCTAGTATATATATATATAAATAAGTTGTCTGTGTGTGGATCTGTGTGTGGATCAGGTGACGTCATGTTTCGGCTGACGTCATGAAATTAGTTGCCATCATTTTTGCTTTGAAGGTGACGTCATTCAAGTTATATAAGACATATGTCCGCCGTCATGTTTCGGCTGACGTCATGAAATTAGTTGCCATCATTTTTGCTTTGAAGGCGTGACGTCATTCAAGTTATATAAGACGTATGTTCGCGTAGAATTCTATTAATGCTTAAGTTTATAATGACTGATGAAGATGCTCAAAGAGTCTATGCCAAAAAACTTGCTGCTGATAGAGAAAGTCAGAAAAGAAAGCGTGCCGAGGAACTACCAGAGCAACGCGAAAGCAGACTTGCTGCTAAAAGAGAAAGTGAAAAAAGAAGGCGTGCCGAGGAATCAAAAGACCAGCAGGGAAACAGGCTTGAGGCTGATAGAGAAAGAAAGAACAGAAAGCATGCCGAGGAACTACCAGAGCAACGCGGAAGCAGACTTGCTGCTAAAAGAGAATGTGAAAAAAGAAGGCGTGCCGAGGAATTACAAGAACAGCAAAAAATCAGGCTTGCTGCTGATAGAGAAAGTAAGAAAAGGAAGCGTGCCGAGGAATCACAAGAACAGCAAGAAATCAGGCTTGCTGCTGATAGAGAAAGTAAGAAAAGAAAGCGTGCCGAGGAATCACAAGAACAGCAAGAAATCAGGCTTGCTGCTGATAGAGAAAGTAAGAAAAGAAAGCGTGCCGAGGAATCAGAGCAACCTGAAAGTTATCGCCTGGCATTCAGGTACAACCAGTCGATGATTATAGCTTGAGTAGATGTGTTCAAATCGGGACAATGTCTTAAATTTGTCCCTATTGCAAGGCCTTGAAATTCAATGGTGAAACAATGGGAATGTGTTGCGCCTCAGGAAAAGTTAAACTTCCTCTATTGGCTGCACCACCAGAGCCATTGAAGACTTTCCTAACTGGAGCTACGTCAGAATCTAAGCGTTTTTTGTCAAAAATCAGACAATACAAACTCATGTTTCCAAATGACGTCGTTTGGAGCCCCAAATAGAAAATCCAGATCAATTTATGTCTACTTTCAAAGTAAAAGGGCAAATTTATCATAAAGCAGGGTCCCTTCTACCATTCTCAGGCGAGAATCATAAATTTTTACAATTGTACTTCATCAGTGATAGAAATTCTGAATTGAATGCACGTTGCGAAATTTCTCCCAACGTTGAAAGGACAATCGTTTCCCAATTGCAACATCTTTTCCACGAAAATAATAATTTAGTGCGTCTGTTCAAAACAGCCATCGATTTGATGCCCTACTGATACTCATAAAATTGTTATTTCCGCTGACAAAACGCCTCCTGGCCAACATGTGCGTAGATACAATGCTCCGACTATCGACGAAGTGGCAATCGTTATGGTCGGTGATCAGTTTTTACCTCGAGATTTTATTTTTCATAAGCGAAACGCTAGGTTGTTAAGAATTGCTGAAACTCATCGATGCTACGATGCCCTACAATATCCTATCATTTTTTGGGATGGAGCCGACGGCTATCACTTTAATATTAAATTGATGAATCCAGCCACTAACAAAGAAATGAATAAGAAATGCAGTGCAATGCATTATTATTCCTATAGACTAATGATTCGGCAGGATGAAGAAAATTATATTTTAAATTGCCGTGAATTGTTTCACCAATTTGTCGTGGATATGTATGCTAAAATTGAATCAGAACGTTTGCTATATATCCGCCTGAATCAGACCAAGCTCAGCTCTGAACAATACATTCATTTGCGAGATGCAGTTATAAATGACGGTAATACCACAAACGTTGGAAGATTAACAATTTTACCTTCGTCATATGCTGGCAGTCCCCGTCATATGCATGAATATGCTCAAGATGCTATTGCGTATGTTCGTCTCTATGGTCGTCCAGATTTATTTATTACATTTACAAGTAATCAATCTTGGGACGAGATACTGCAGCTTTTACTTCAAGGACAATCGGCGGTTCATAGGCATGACATTACGGCCCGTGTCTTCCGGCAAAAGTTGAAATCACTGATAAACTACCTTGTAAAACATGAAGTGTTTGGGTCAGTGCGATGCTGGATGTACTCAGAGGAATGGCAAAAAACGAGGTTTGCCACACGCACATATACTAATCTGGCTACATAAAAAAAATTACTTCAAACGAAATTGATGATGTGATTTCCGCTGAAATACCTGATAAAAATGTCGATAAGGGGTTACATGATATTACTGTAAAAAAATATGATACATGGACCTTGCGGTGCACTGAACGAAAATTCACCATGCATGGCCAAAGGAAGGTGCACAAAGCAATATCCTCGACTTTTAGTACCCAAAACAATTACTGGCAATGATGGTTACCCACAATACAGAAGAAGATCTACTGAAGATGGCGGTAAAACAGCAATAATAAAGAAGCGTAACGGTACCACCATCGAAGTAGATAACCAGTGGGTTGTTCCATATTCCCCATTATTATCAAAAAACATTTAATGCACACATAAACGTTGAATACTGTAACTCCGTAAAGGCAATCAAATACATATGTAAATACGTCAACAAAGGCAGTGACATGGCAGTTTTTGGCTTGCAGTCCAAAATCATAGATTTCGATGAAATCGTAGAATATCAGGCTGGAAGATACATAAGCAGTAATGAAGCTGTTTGGCGAATTCTTTCATTTCCGATACATGAACGTAGTCCAGCTGTTGTGTTTATTTCACGGAAACCAACGTGCAACAAAGAGTCCTGAATCCACCGGATACAACATTAACAGCTTTTTTTTTCGCTTTGCAAAAATGATTCTTTTGCAATAAAAACTGCTGTATACTGAAGTGCCTTCGTATTACACATGGAATACTAAAATTAAAGTATTTTGAACGTCGAAAACAGGGTAAGTCAGTCGACGGCCAACCTACCATCTTCAAAGATACCACGATAGGAAGACTCTACACCGTTCACCCCAATCAACATGAATGCTTCTTTCTACGCCTGCTTTTGGTGAATGTACCCGGTCCGACATCCTTTGAGTATTTGAGGACTGTAAATGGTACTATACATGACACTTACCGTAGTGCATGCCAAGCTCTGAATTTATTGGAGAATGACCAACACTGGGATAACTGCATCAATGACGCGTGCGAAACGTCAACCCCAAGTCAAATTCGTGCATTGTTTGGCATCATTTTAACAACTTGCTCTCCATCAGCTCCTACAGAGTTATGGGAAAAATATAAGTCAAAAATGTCCGAAGATATACTTCATCGAAAACAGTTAGAGACGTCAGATATGACTTTTGATTTTACATCAGAAATTTATAACTACACTTTAGTTGTTATAGAAGATTTGTGCGTAAGTATGGCAAACAAACCTCTTCAGGATTTGGGAATGCCTTCACCTAACCGTATCGCTGCTGTTTCGACATGTGTAGAATTGGATCGTGAACAAAGTTACAGTACGAGTGATCTATTGTCGTATGTACAAAATAACATTTCCAAGTTAACGTCGGAACAAAAAGACATTTATGATACGATAATGCATTGTGTCGATAACAACGTTGGAGAAATTTTCTTTTTGGATGCGCCAGGAGGTACTGGTAAAACGTTTGTGATAAAACTGATTCTGGCATCAATTCGATCAAAAAATGATATAGCGTTGGCAATTGCGTCGTCCGGAATAGCCGCAACATTGCTGCCTGGTGGAAGAACTGCTCATTCCGCTTTGAAATTGCCCTCTGAACTTGCATTCTACAGAAACTCCCCACGTGCAATATTTCCAAATCATCTGGGATGGGTAAAGTATTGCAGCAATGCAAACTTATTATTTGGGATGAGTGCACAATGGCACACAAAAAATCGCTCGAGGCTCTGGATCAATGCTTGAAAGATTTGCGAGGGAAGTCGAAACCCTTTGGCAGCACCTTAATATTGCTTGCGGGAGATTTCAGGCAAACATTACCTATAATACCTAGATCAACTCCTGCAGACGAAATGAATGCTTGCCTGAAAAATTCTAATTTATGGGCACACGTAAAAACATTAAAATTAACTACAAATATGCGTATGCGTATGCGTGTCCCGTGTCTTTCTATATTCACAGGTGGGACACAGGGACACAACTACAATGGCGCGTAACTAATATGGCGCGTAACGACTTACGCGCGCGGGGGGGCTTGGGGGGGCGCGAAGCGCCCCACCAACTAGGTGTTGGGGTGGCGCGAAGCGCCACCCCAACAGCTAGTATATATATATATATATATATATATATATATATATATATATATATATATATTATATATATATATATTATATATCTATATATATAAAAAATGAGTGGTTCAGGTGACGTCATGTTTCTGTGTCGGCTGACGTCATGAAATTAGTTGTCGTCATTTTTGCTTTGACGGTGAAGTCATTAATGGTATTGAAGACATATATGTTCACGTAGAAATCTATTAATGTTTAAGTTTAAAATGACTGATGAACTTACAATGGCAAAAGCTGATGAAGATGCTCAAAGAGTCTATGCCAAAAAACTTGCTGCTGATAGAGAAAGTCAGAAAAGAAAGCGTGCCGAGGAATCAAAAGAACGGCAAGGAAACAGGCTTGAGGCTAAAGAACGCAAAACCGCGCAGTT
>NC_088879.1:9258530-9276189 GCF_032884065.1 Artemia franciscana | reverse complement strand
TAAAAAAAGTAAAAAAGCTAAAAAACTAAAAAAACTAAAAAAACTAAAAAAAGGTAAAAAACTAAAAAAAATAAAAAATAAAAAAAAACTAAAAAAAAGGAAAAAACTGAAAAATAAGCTAAAATAAAGGTAAAAACCAATAAAAAACTAAAAAAAAAAGGAAAAAACTAATAAATGACGACACTCAAAGAGAAAGCGACCAGGACAAAAAACTAAAAAAAAAGGCAAAAACTACAAAAAAACTAAAAACTAATAAAAAAAATAAAAAAGCTAAAAAACTAAAAAAACTAAAAAAAGGTAAAAAACTAAAAAAACTAAAAACTAAAAAAAAACTAAAAAAGGTAAAAACTAAAAGAACTAAAAAAGAAAAAAATAAATGACGACACTCAAAGAGAAAGCGACCAGGACAAAAGGAATGTTCGATTAGCAATCAACAAAGCACCGGGACACAGGGAGTATAAATGACGACCAGGACACAAGTAAAAAAAAAAATTAACAAAACTAAAAAGAAGGTAAAAACTACAAAAAAACTAAAAAGAAAAAAAAACTAAAAACTAATAAAAAAACTAAAAAATCTAAAAATCTAAATAAACTAAAAAAGAAAAAAAAAGGAAAAAAATAAAGGAGAAAAACAAAACTAAAAAACGAATGTATATACAGACCGGTACACCGGGATACAAATGACGACCGGGACACAGGGAATATAAATAACGACCGGGACACAGGGACACAACTACAACGGGGACACCGGGGGAAACAGGGGGATATAAATGACGACCGGGACAAAAAAACTAAAAAGAAATAAAAACTAAAAACTAATAAAAAAAACTAAAAAATCTAAAAATCTAAATAAGCTAAAAAAGAAAAAAAAAGGAAAAAAATAAAGGAGAAAAACAAAACTAAAAAACGAATGTATATACAGACCGGGACACCGGGATACAAATGATGACCGGGACCCGGGACACAGGGAATATAAATGACGACCGGGACACAGGGACACAACTACAACGGGGACACCGGGGGAAACAGGGGGATAACCTGACAATCTATTTATATGCAAAGACAATGGGACAGCAAAGAATGTTGTATATTCGCAAGTTTTACGTAGTTAAAACCATATATATATATATATATCTATATTCACAGGTGGGACATAGGGACACAACTACAATGGCGCGTAACTATTATGGCGCGTAACGACTTACGCGCGCGGGGGGGCTTGGGGGGGGCGCGAAGCGCCCCCACCAACTAGGTGTTGGGGTGGCGCGAAGCGCCACCCCAACAGCTAGTATATATATATATATATATATATATATATATATATATATATATATATATATATATATATATATATATATATATATATATATATATATATATATATATATATATATATATATATATATATATATATATATATATATATATATATATATATATATATATATATATATATATATATATCTATATATATAAAAATAAGTTGTCTGTGTGTGGATCTGTGGATGGATCAGGTGACGTCATGTTTGTCCGCATATGACGTCTGAATTATTTCACACTAATACAAAAGAAGAAAAAAACTAAAAAAGGTAAAAACTACAAAAAAACTAAAAAGAAAAAAAAACTAAAAAAGCTAAAAAACTAAAAAAAACTAAAAAAAGGTAAAAATCTAATAACTAAAAAAAAACTGAAAAAAATAAAAAAGGCCAAAACTACAAAAAAAATAAAAACTAATAAAAAAACTAAAAAAGCTAAAAAACTAAAAAAACTAAAAAAAACTAAAAAAAGGTAAAAAACTAAAAAAACTAAAAACTAAAAAAGAAAAAACTAAAAAAAAGGAAAAACTGAAAAATAAAAGAGAAAAAGAAAACTAAAAAAATATGAATAAATATATATAAAAATAAGTTGTTTGTGGGTTATGTCTGTCTGTCTGTCTGTCGAGTGACGTCGTGTTTGTCCGCATATGACGTCTGAATTATTTCACACTAATACAAAAGAAGAAAAAAAAACTAAAAAAGGTAAAAACTACAAAAAAAACTAAAAAGAAAAAAAACTAAAAAAGCTAAAAAACTAAAAAAAAACTAAAAAAGGTAAAAAACTAAAAACTAAAAAAAACTGAAAAAACTAAAAAAAGGCAAAAACTAAAAAAAACTAAAAACTAATAAAAAAAACTAAAAAAGCTAAAAAACTAAAAAAACTAAAAAAACTAAAAAAAGGTAAAAAACAAAAAAAAACTAAAAACTAAAAAAGAAAAAACTAAAAAAAAGGAAAAAACTGAAAAATAAGAGAAAAAGAAAACTAAAAAAATATTAATAAATATAAAAAATATAAATATAAATATAATATAAATTAGCAATCAACAAAGCACCGAGACACAAATGACGACCGGGACACAGGGAGTATAAATGACGACCAGGACATAAGTAAAAAAAAAAACTAAAAAAACTAAAAAAATGGTAAAAACTACAAAAAAACTAAAAACTAATAAAAAAACTAAAAAATCTAAAAATCTAAATAAACTAAAAAAGAAAAAAAAGAAAAAAGGAAAAAAATAAAGGAGAAAAACAAAACTAAAAAACGAATGTATATACAGACCGGGACACCGGGATACAAATGACGACCGGGACACAGGGAATATAAATGACGACCGGGACACCGGGACACAAGGAATATAAATGACGCCCGGGACACTCAAAGAGAAATCACAGACTGGAACACCGGGACACAAATGACGACCGGGACACAGGGAATATAAATGACGACCGGGACACAGGGACATAACTACAAAGGGGACGCCGGGGTGCACAGGGGGATATATAAATGACGATGGCGACTCAGGGAATGGTCGATTAGCAATCACCATCAACAAAGCTCAAGGGCAATCATTAGAATCATGAGGTATAGATCTGAATACGGATTGTTTTCCCATGGACCATTATATGTTGCATGTTCAAGAGTCGGTAAACCTGACAATCTATTTATATGCACAGACAATTGGACAGCAAAGAATGTTGTATATTCGCAAGTTTTACGTAGTTAAAAACATATATATATATATATATATATATATATATATATATATATATATATATATATATATATATATATATATATATATATATATATATATCTATCTATATTCACAGGTGGGACATAGGGACACAACTACAATGGCGCGTAACTAATATGGCGCGTAACGACTTACGCGCGCGGGGGGGCTTGGGGGGGGGGGTTACGAAGTGCCCCCACCAACTAGGTGTTGGGGTGACGCGAAGTGCCACCCCAACAGCTAGTATATATATATATATATATATATATATATATATATATATATATATATATATATATATATATATATATATATATATATATATATATATCTATATTCACAGGTGGGACACAGGGACACAACTACAATGGCGCGTAACGACTTACGCGCGCGGGGCACCCCAACACCAACTAGGTGTTGGGGTGTATATATATATATCCATATTCATAAGTGGGACACAGGTACAATGGCGCGTAACTAATATGGTGCGTAACGACTTATGCGTGCGGGGGGGCTTTGAGGGGGGGGCGCGAAGCGCCCCCACCAACTAGGTGTTTGGGTGGCGCGAAGCGCCACCCCAACTGCTAGTTGTATAAAATAAGATGTTCACGTAAGCAGTATGAGTCTAAAATAATAAGCAAAATATATAATTCCATCCCAAGGAAGTTCCAAGACTTAATTCAGAACATTATCGGCAAAAAAGTAACCAGAGTTGAAGTGAGAGATGTCAATGGTAACCCCTTGTTACCAAGTGAAATTAATAACTTTTTTGCATCAATTTGTAAAATTCATCCGCAATAAGAAAATTACCACCGAATGATTCAGTGTTAAATATCCCTATACTAGAGATTTGTTCAGTTTCTAAAAAGTTGAAGGCAGTTGATTCTCGTAAATCTAGTTATCCTAGTGAGATACCAATTAAATTTATTATTGAGTGTGCTGATCTTTTATCTACTCCTTTAACGGCAATTTTTAACCAGTGTTTTATTGATGGTGTTCTCCAATGTATTTTTAAACAGGCGTATGTAACGCCAATCCCTAAATGCAAGACACCTAAAGATATAACCGAGATGAGGCCGATTTCGAAAACTCCAGCTCTCTCAAAAGTACTTGAATTTTTTTTTTTTGATTGTTTATTTGAGGACATAAATGATAATATTGATCCCCGACAATTTGGATTTAGATCCGGGCATAGTACTGTTCATTATTTGGTTGCATTGTTGGATACTATCCTTAAGCACTTAGAAAATAATGGGGCCTATGTTGATGCATTATTTGCAGACATAGTTAAGGCTTTTGATACTCTTGATCATAACATATTTGTGGAAGAAGCAAAGGCTATGAGTCCCAGTCCATTTGTTGTATGAATGCTCGCTAGTTTTCTTTTTGAAAGATCTCAGTGTGTCCAACTTCCTGATCATGAGCCATCTGAATTTGTAAATATTTTTTGTGGTTCGGCACAAGGGACTAAATTAGGCCCGCTTTCTTTTCTTTTGCTGACTTTTCATTTGCTGATGATTTAACTGTTTTATCACTGCGACTAAGCCCTCCGACTACTGAACAGTCTGACTTGATTAAAATCTATCATGATCTAAAAGCTGAATTAGGCAAGGTAAAACTGACGGTCAGTGAAACTAAGAGCTCCTATATGACGTTTTCCTTCCTAAGGGGTAATAACCACTCTTCTCATAATTCCATACTGCCAACAAAGAAAACTGTTAAAATACTTGGGATTCTTCTGGATGATGATTTAAGATGGAATTCGCACGTTGACTATCTGACTAAAAAAGGCGCCTCGCTTTTACATTCATTTTCCAACCTAAAAAGATTTGGTACACCAACTGAGGTTTTAAAGACTGTGTACTGCAGCTATGTTAAACCTTCTCTTGAGTATGCATGCCCTGCTTGGCATCCGGGATTGACAAAAGATCAAACAGATAGACTTGAGACGATACAAAAAAGAGCTATAAAAATTAAACTTGGAGAAAACTACTCAACTTGCGAGGATGAACTGAAACAACTCAATTTGGACTCACTTGATAGTCGTAGACATGGCTAACATATATATTTGGACTAAATTGTTTGAATTCCCCAAATCATTGTCCTCTACTACCCAGCTTTGAGAGCCCCCCAACTGAAGGACCAGTTACTAGACTCCGACAAATAAAAAAGAATTGTCCACATTTACTAACTTGCTCAGCCTATAGTACTGAGAGATATCGTAAATCATTTGTTCCATATTTTACCCGTCATTTTAATAATATTGACGCGACTAATATTTAATGTTTGATTAATATGTGTTTGATTAATATAATGTTTGTTTAAATTTTGCTGTGAGTGTTTTTTAAGGTATAAATTATTTTTGTCATGACATGCTAATGCTAGCTCCGGCTACTGCAGTGAATAAATATACTCTATTCTATAAATTTACTTGTTAAAGTCATTTTCCGCGATTCGACCATCTGGGGGGCTGAACAGAGAGGAAAAATTATAAAAATTGGGGTATTTTTAACTTAAAAGTTGGTGATCGGATCTTAATGAATTTTGATATTTAGAAGGACCTCGTGACTCAGAGCTCTTATTTTAAATCCCGAACGGTATTAAGCCTCTGATTTTCCTTTTAAAGCAATCCATTAATTCTTAAAATTTTGCTAGAACTCATACCATATGAGCTCTTGGCTCTTGGCTCTTCTGACCTCGTCACAAGTGGCATATGAGCTCTTAGCTCTTGTCAATAGTCAAAAATGAATGGAGTTCAAGCCTATCATTTCCCAAAACATATCCGATCGAAATTTTGAGAGATCTGTTTCGTTAAGCCTTTTTGAAAGGTCCAGTAATTATGTCTGAGGATGTCAACCTGCCCAAAGTTCTCAGGGCAAGGGCTGTAACTTAGACAATTGGTTCATTGTTTACACACATCATAGGTTATTGAGAAAGGTATGCATGTTTGAACTTTACTTTCCAAGAAGACGAAGGGCACTCAGGTGAGCCTTTCTGAGAATGTTTTGAACTAAGTCGAAACGTGTTATGTGTATAAGGATTTTCAAGAGAGTGTAACACTGAAATAACTGAGTAGCTTAATTTGGAAAATTCAGGAAATGATAAGGGAGATGATAAAAAATAAATATTTGCATGCTACCAATGTTACTACAACTTTCACCACTACTACTAACAGACGAATCTATTTATAGTATTGAGGGGAAATTCGAGCTAAATCGAAAGATCCTCTGGGCTCGCAAATAGTCAAAATAGCTTATCCCAAGAATTGATTTGGGTATTAAGTTAGAACTTTCTGAGAATGCTTAAAAGGGAATATTGTCTCACCAAGAGTTAGTATTTCCACACTACTACTATTATTGCTGCTACTGCTGCATTTACTACTGCTACTTTTATTGATCCTATTCGCAAGGCTAAGATCACTAAGAGGAAAATATGATAACATACAGGTTATCAATAGGACATATCTGCAATGTTATAAGTTCTATTGAGTATTAACTAATTGTATTAAGTTGAAACCTCTAAGACGACGAGAGAAATGTTCTGCCAATATGTTAATGCTACCTCTAGTAATATCAATACTACTACTGTAACTACTATTACAACTATGCCTAGAGGCATGAAGGTGAAATTTTCAAGGAATTTTGAGGGGGAAGGTGAAGTGAATCACAACACGCCGTCTATGTGCAGATTGTCCAATGGGTGTAACAGTAACATCTTAGGGACAGTTTGGTGTTTGAAGAAAAATTAACAGGGGCTGTTGCGAGGGATGTTGAACCAACAAAAAGAAAATACTTTCAACCTGATACTGCTGCTTCTACTTATACTACTACTAGTGCTACTATTATTGCTACATCTATTACTACTGCTGCCACTAAAGCTTAGTCTACTACAATTAATTCTACTGCTAATATTACTTCTACTGCTATTATTGTGAGTTTCTGAGTTTCATTTATTTATTGATAGTGAGTTTTTGGTAGTTTTACGCTTGGAAGATTATTTGACCATATTTCCGCTCATTTTTAGCTTAATGGAGCTCTTTACTTTTCTTTGAAAAATATATTTTGTGGGAAAAGTTTTTTTAAATTTATCAAAACAAAAGCCAAGCGCGCAAGGTGAATTTTGTCAATGCAGAAACTTTATATCAAGGAAAATTAGCTTGCAATCAGAGAAATTTAAGATCAGGTAACTATTTGATTCTCTAATTAATAATTATCGGGTCATTCTTTACTTTTAAGTCATGAGCTGTCAAATAAGCAATTTTAATTGAATTAAGAAATTCTCACGTTCATTTTATTCTTCCTTCCTATTAATTAATCACTTTATAGGATTTACTTTCTTCTGGAAGTTGATGTGATTTTTATTGTTTGCTTCTTTCATAGCCGCAGATTTCATTACAATTTGACAAGCCCTGTCACTTTTTTTTCTAACCTTGGATATAGCTTTCCATTGTTTTCATTTAGGTTCGTTTTGATATTTGTTGTCAGGTCTTTTAACCGCAGATCTTGTTTGTGCTTCATTTTCTTGCATTATTATCTAAGACATATTTCCATGCATTTTTCATTTGCAACCATCTGTAATTTCAAATTCATGTAAGGTAATAATACATTCATTTCAAAGAGCCAAAATGAATTCATTCTATTGCAGGATGGTTAAGAAATTCAGTTGTGAATTCATATACTCCTTCCTGTTTATCTTTGCAGACGCTAAAATGATATTTTTTCATTTTATGATGAAAAATCAGCGATTTTGATTGAATCAGGTAATTCTGGCATGAACTTCATTCCTTCTTCCCGTTTATCCTTCGCAGACTTACGCACCTTAATTAACTCGTTCCAGAATTCGATTGTAATTGTGCTTTGTATTGTATGTGTGATTGTAATGTATGTGTGTATGTGTGTATGTGTGATTGTAATTGTGCTCTGAATTGTATGTGCCATGCCTGTTTCTTTAGCCGTTCATGGTCATTTGTCATCTTGTGTAATTTTGCATGCCTCATAGATACTAATACTATTGCTGAGAAGGGAGGGGGGGAATTATGTAATTCGTATAAATATATATCTATATATATAAAAATAAGTTGTCTGTCTGTGTGTCTGTCTGTCTGTCAGGTGACGTCATGTTTCTGTGTCGACTGACGTCATGAAGTTAGTTGTCGTCATTTTTGCTATGGCGGTGACGTCATTAAAGATATTTAAGACATGCGTTCACGGAAAAATGTTTAATTGTAAAATGACTGAAGAACCTACAATGGCAACAGCCGAGGGAGCTGCTCAAAGAGTCTATGCCAAAAAACTTGCTGCTGATAGAGAAAGTAAGAAAAGAAAGTGTGCCGAGGAATCACAAAAACACCAAGAAAACAGGCTTGCAGCTGATAGAGAAAGTAAGAAAAGAAAGCGTGCCGAGGAATCACAAGAACAGCAAGAAAACAGGCTTGCGGCTAAAGAACGCAAACCGCGCAGCTAGATGAAAATCCACCTGGAAAGCGAGAGTCAAAACATATCAAAACTGAAAATGATAGCGATGATGATTGGGTTTGGGATTTTGACTTGGATAAGGTCATCAATGCCTACCAGATTTAAGTTAAAAAACAAAGGTTCGGCGATATGTACTTCATAGTGACCCTGAAAAATAAAGAAGAAAAAAAAACTGAAAAAATGTAAAAAACTAAAAAAAAACTAAAAAGAAAAAACACTCAAAGATAAATTACAGACCGGGACACAAATGACGACCGACACAGAGGGAATATAAATGACGACCGGGAACCTCAAAGAAAAATTACAGACTGGGACACCCGGACACAAATCACGACCGGGAATATAAATGACGACCGGGACACAGGGACACAACTACAACGGGGACGCCGGGGGCACAGGCGGGATATATAATTGACGACTGAGACACAGGGATTGTTTGAATAGAAATTACAGACCGGGACACCGGGACACAAATGACGACCGGGACACTGGGACACAGGGAATATAAATGACGACCGGGACACTCAAAGAGAAATTACAAACTGGGACACCAGGACACAAATGACGACCGGGACACAGGGAATATAAATGCTATTTATATGCACAGACAATGGGACAGCGAAGAATGTTGTATATTCGCATGTTTTACGTAGTTAAAAATATATATTTATATCTATCTCTATTCACAGGTGGGACACAGGGACACAGCTACAACTGCGCGCAACTAATATGGCACGTAACGACTTACGCGCGCGGGGGGGCTTGGGGGGGCGCGAAGCGCCCCACCAACTAGGTGTTGGGGTGGCGCGAAGCGCCACCCCAACAGCTAGTATATATATATATATATATATATATATATATATATATATATATATATATATATATATACTAGCTGTTGGGGTGGCGCTTCGCGCCACCCCAACACCTAGTTGGTGGAGGTGCTTCGCGCCCCCCAAGCCCCCCCCGCGCGCGTAAGTCGTTACGCGCCATATTAGTTACGCACCATTGTAGTTGTGTCCCTGTGTCCCACCTGTAAATATATATATATATATATATATATATATATATATATATATATATATATATATATATATATATATATATATATATATATATATATATATATATATACATATATATATATATATATATAAATATATATATATATATATATATATATATATATATATATATATATATATAAATATATATATATATATATATATATATATACATATATATATATATATATATATATCTATATATATAAAAATAAGTTGTCTGTCCGTTACGCCAGATTATATCTTATCTATTTATATAAAAATAAGTTGTCTGTGTGTGGATCTGTAGATCTGTGGATCAGGTGACGTCACCTGAAAAAACTGGATCAGGTGACGTCAAAACTGAAAAAACTAAAAAAAGGCAAAAACTACAAAAAAAACTAAAAACTAATAAAAAAAAATAAAAAAGCTAAAAAACTAAAAAAACTAAAAAAAGGCAAAAACTACAAAAAAACTAAAAACTAATAAAAAAGCTAAAAAACGAAAAAAACTAAAAAAAGGCAAAAACTACAAAAAAACTAAAAACTAATAAAAAAACAAAAAAGCTAAAAAACTAAAAAAACTAAAAAAAGGTAAAAAACTAAAAAAAACTAAAAACTAAAAAAAACTAAAAAAAGGAAAAAACTGAAAAATAAGCTAAAATAAAGGTAAAAACCAATAAAAAACTAAAAAAAAAACTGAAAAAACTAAAAAAAGGCAAAAACTACAAAAAAACTAAAAACTAATAAAAAAAGTAAAAAAGCTAAAAAACTAAAAAAACTAAAAAAACTAAAAAAAGGTAAAAAACTAAAAAAAAAAAAATAAAAAAAAACTAAAAAAAAGGAAAAAACTGAAAAATAAGCTAAAATAAAGGTAAAAACCAATAAAAAATTAATAAAAAAGCTAAAAAACTAAAAAAACTAAAAAAAGGCAAAAACTACAAAAAAACTAAAAACTAATAAAAAAAATAAAAAAGCTAAAAAACTAAAAAAACTATAAAAACTAAAAAAAGGTAAAAAACTAAAAAAACTAAAAACTAAAAAAAACTAAAAAAAAGGAAAAAACTGAAAAATAAGCTAAAATAAAGGTAAATACCAATAAAAAACTAAAAAAAAAAAACTGAAAAAACTAAAAAAAGGCAAAAACTACAAAAAAAAAAACTAAAAACTAATAAAAAAAGTAAAAAAGCTAAAAAACTAAAAAAAATAAAAAAACTAAAAAAAGGTAAAAAACTAAAAAAAATAAAAAATAAAAAAAAAACTAAAAAAAAGGAAAAAACTGAAAAATAAGCTAAAATAAAGGTAAAAACCAATAAAAAACTAAAAAGAAAAAAGGAAAAAACTAAAAAAAAATTTCATCTAAAAAACTAAAAAAAAAACTAAAAAAGGTAAAAACTAAAAGAACTAAAAAAGAAAAAAATAAATGACGAGACAAAAGGAATGTTCGATTAGCAATCAACAAAGCACCGGGACACAGGGAGTATAAATGACGACCAGGACATAAGTAAAAAAAAAAACTAACAAAACTAAAAAGAAGGTAAAAACTACAAAAAAACTAAAAAAAAAAAAAAACTAAAAACTAATAAAAAAACTAAAAATCTAAATAAACTAAAAAAGAGCAAGGTGCTTTGTTTTTTAAAAAGGTAAAAAACAAAAAAAAACTAAAAACTAAAAAAGAAAAAACTAAAAAAAAGGAAAAAACTGAAAAATAAGAGAAAAAGAAAACTAAAAAAATATTAATAAATATAAAAAATATAAATATAAATATAATATAAATTAGCAATCAACAAAGCACCGAGACACAAATGACGACCGGGACACAGGGAGTATAAATGACGACCAGGACATAAGTAAAAAAAAAAACTAAAAAAACTAAAAAAATGGTAAAAACTACAAAAAAACTAAAAACTAATAAAAAAACTAAAAAATCTAAAAATCTAAATAAACTAAAAAAGAAAAAAAAGAAAAAAGGAAAAAAATAAAGGAGAAAAACAAAACTAAAAAACGAATGTATATACAGACCGGGACACCGGGATACAAATGACGACCGGGACACAGGGAATATGAATGACGACCGGGACACAGGGACACAACTACAACGGGGACACCGGGGGAAACAGGGGGATATAAATGACGACCGGGAAACCGGGACAGGGAATGGTCGATTAGCAATCACCATCAACAAAGCTCAAGGGCAATCATTAGAATCATGAGGTATAGATCTGAATACAGATTGTTTTCCCATGGACCATTATATGTTGCATGTTCAAGAGTCGGTAAACCTGACAATCTATTTATATGCAAAGACAATGGGACAGCAAAGAATGTTGTATATTCGCAAGTTTTACGTAGTTAAAACCATATATATATATATCTATATATATAAAAATAAGTTGTCTGTGGATGGATGGATGGATGGATGTGTGGATGGATGTGTCAGGTGACGTCACCTGAAAAAACTGGATCAGGTGACGTCAAAACTGAAAAAACTAAAAAAAGGCAAAAACTACAAAAAAAACAAAAAACTAATAAAAAAAATAAAAAAGCTAAAAAACTAAAAAAACTATAAAGGTAAAAACCAATAAAAAACTAAAAAAAAACTGAAAAAACTAAAAAAAGGCAAAAACTACAAAAAAAACTAAAAACTAATAAAAAAAGTAAAAAAGCTAAAAAACTAAAAAAACTAAAAAAAGGTAAAAAACTAAAAAAAATAAAAAATAAAAAAAACTAAAAAAAAGGAAAAAACTGAAAAATAAGCTAAAATAAAGGTAAAAACCAATAAAAAACTAAAAAAAAAAAGGAAAAAACTAATAAATGACGACACTCAAAGAGAAAAAAAAGGCAAAAACTACAAAAAAAACTAAAAACTAATAAAAAAAATAAAAAAGCTAAAAAACTAAAAAAACTAAAAAAAGGCAAAAACTACAAAAAAAACTAAAAACTAATAAAAAAGCTAAAAAACTAAAAAAACTAAAAAAAAGGCAAAAACTACAAAAAAACTAAAAACTAATAAAAAAAATAAAAAAGCTAAAAAACTAAAAAAAACTAAAAAAACTAAAAAAAGGTAAAAAACTAAAAAAACTAAAAACTAAAAAAAACTAAAAAAGGTAAAAACTAAAAGAACTAAAAAAGAAAAAAATAAATGACGACACTCAAAGAGAAAGCGACCAGGACAAAAGGAATGTTCGATTAGCAATCAACAAAGCACCGGGACACAGGGAGTATAAATGACGACCCGGGGGAAACAGGGGGATATAAATGACGACCGGGACAAAAAAACTAAAAAGAAAAAAAAACTAAAAACTAATAAAAAAACTAAAAAATCTAAAAATCTAAATAAGCTAAAAAAGAAAAAAAAAGGAAAAAAATAAAGGAGAAAAACAAAACTAAAAAACGAATGTATATACAGACCGGGACACCGGGATACAAATGACGACCGGGACCCGGGACACAGGGAATATAAATGACGACCGGGACACAGGGACACAACTCCGGTACACCGGAATACAAATGACGACCGGGACACAGGGAATATAAATGACGACCGGGACACAGGGACACAACTACAACGGGGACACCGGGGGAAACAGGGGGATATAAATGACGACCGGGACAAAAAAACTAAAAAGAAAAAAAAACTAAAAACTAATAAAAAAACTAAAAAATCTAAAAATCTAAATAAGCTAAAAAAGAAAAAAAAAGGAAAAAAATAAAGGAGAAAAACAAAACTAAAAAACGAATGTATATACAGACCGGGACACCGGGATACAAATGACGACCGGGACCCGGGACACAGGGAATATAAATGACGACCGGGACACAGGGACACAACTACAACGGGGACACCGGGGGAAACAGGGGGATGTAAATGACGACCGGGACACCGGGACAGGGAATGGTCGATTAGCAATCACCATCAACAAAGCTCAAGGGCAATCATTAGAATCATGAGGTATAGATCTGAATACAGATTGTTTTCCCATGGACCATTATATGTTGCATGTTCAAGAGTCGGTAAACCTGACAATCTATTTATATGCAAAGACAATGGGACAGCAAAGAATGTTGTATATTCGCAAGTTTTACGTAGTTAAAACCATATATATATATCTATCTATATTCACAGGTGGGACATAGGGACACAACTACAATGGCGCGTAACTATTATGGCGCGTAACGACTTACGCGCGCGGGGGGGCTTGGGGGGGGCGCGAAGCGCCCCCACCAACTAGGTGTTGGGGTGGCGCGAAGCGCCACCCCAACAGCTAGTATATATATATATATATATATATATATATATATATATATATATATATATATATATATATATCTATCTGTATTCATAGGTGGGACATAGGGACACAACTACAATGGCGCGTAACTATTATGGCGCGTAACGACTTACGCGCGCGGGGGGGCTTGGGGGGGGGCGCGAAGCGCCCCCACCAACTAGGTGTTGGGGTGGCGCGAAGCGCCACCCCAACAGCTAGTATATATATATATATATATATATATATATATATATATATATATATATTTAACTACGTAAAACTTGCGAATATATACAACATTCTTCGCTGTCCCATTGTCTGTACATATAAATAGATTGTCAGGTTTCCCGACTCTTGAACATGCAACATATAATTGTCCATGAGAAAAACAATCCGTATTCAGAGATATACCTCATTATTCTAATGATTGCCCTTGAACTTTGTTGATGGTGATTGCTAATCAAACATTCCCTGTGTCCCCATCGTCATTAATATATCCCCCTGTGCCCCCCGGCGTCCCCGTTGTAGTTGTGTCCCTGTGTCCCAGTCGTCATTTATAGTCGACAAACATGACGTCAGTCGACACACAAAAATGACGTCAGTCGACACACATGTCCCAGTCGTCATTTGTGTGCCGTTGTCCCAGTCTGAAATTTCTCTTTGAGTGTCCCGGTCGTCATTTATATTCCCATTTGTCCTGGTCTGCATATACATTCGTTTTTGAATTGGTATATGATGAAATAATTTTTTTTGTTTTTTCTTTTTTTCTTTTTAGTTTTTTTTTTTGGTTTTTACCTTTTTTAGCTTTTTATTTTTTTTCTTTTTTCTTTTTAGTTTTTTGTAGCTTTTGCCTTTTTAGTTTTTTTAATTTTTTTTTAGTTTTCTTTTTCTCCTTTATTTTTCAGTTTTTTTCTTTTTTAGTTTTTTTTTCTTTTTCAGCTTTTAGTTTTTATTAGTTTTTAGTTGTTTTTTTTTTCTTTTTGGTTTTTTGCCGTTTTTACCTTTTTTAGTTTTTTTTAGTTTTTTTTCTTTTTTAGTTTTTTACCTTTTTTATTTTTTTTTATTTTTGTAGCTTTTTTAGTTTTTTTTAGTAGTTTTTACCTGTTTTTTAATTTTTTTCATTTTTTTTCTTTTTTAGTTTTTTTTTCTTCTTTTGTATTTATGCTAAAGCCAAGGTTCGAACCTGGAACCTCTCGGACCTAGAACCTGGAACATAACGCTTTACCAACTCAGCTGCTTCGGCTTGAATACATTTACCTTTTTTAGTTTTTTTTATTTTTAGTTTTTTTAGTTTTCTTTTTCTCCTTTATTTGTCAGTTTTTTTTCCTTTTTTTCTTTTTTTTTCTTTTTTTTCTTTTTCAGTTTTTAGTTTTGTATAGCTTTTTTAGTTTTTTATTAGTTTTTAGTTTTTTTTCTTTTTAGTTTTTTTTTGTAGTTTTTACCTTTTTTTAGTTTTTTTTAGTTTTTTTTTAGTTTTTTAGTTTTTAGTTTTTTACCCTTTTTTTTAGTTTTTTAGCTTTTTAGTTTTTATGTATTTTCTTTTTAATTTTTTTTGTAGTTTTTATCTTTTTTAGTTTTTTTTCTTCTGTTGCATTAATGCTAAAGCCAAAATTCGAACCTGGAACCTCTCGGGCCTAGAACCTGGAACATAACGCTTTACCAACTGAGCTACTGTATTTGTATTTGTATCGGATTAACGACGCTTCTTGACTACTAAGGTCCCTGCGTCGGCCCTGTAGTGCATTCCTGCAGCATGGTTCGATCTCTGGGTCCCGTATTACCACGCTAAGATCAAACCCAATGCGCCAACACAGATAGTTATATAACTGAGCTACTTCGGCTTGAATACATTCGTCTTTGAATTGGTATGTGATGAAATAATTCAGACGTCATATGCGGACAGTGACGTCACTCGACACACAGACACAAAGACAACTTATTTATATATACATCTTCTATCTATCTATATATATAAAAATAAGTTGTCTGTCTGTGGATGGATGGATGGATGTGTCAGGTGACGTCACCTGAAAAAACTGGATTAGGTGACGTCAAAACTGAAAAAACTAAAAAAAGGCAAAAACTACAAAAAAAACTAAAAACTAATAAAAAAAATAAAAAAGCTAAAAAACTAAAAAAACTATAAAGGTAAAAACCAATAAAAAACTAAAAAAAAAACTGAAAAAACTAAAAAAAGGCAAAAACTACAAAAAAAAACTAAAAACTAATAAAAAAAGTAAAAAAGCTAAAAAACTAAAAAAACTAAAAAAACTAAAAAAAGGTAAAAAACTAAAAAAAAATAAAAAATAAAAAAAAACTAAAAAAAGGAAAAAACTGAAAAATAAGCTAAAATAAAGGTAAAAACCAATAAAAAACTAAAAAGAAAAAAAGGAAAAAACTAATAAATGACGACACTCAAAGAGAAAGCGACCAGGACAAAAGGAATGTTCGATTAGCAATCAACAAAGCACCGGGACACAGGGAGTATAAATGACGACCAGGACATAAGTAAAAAAAAAAAACTATCTATATATATAAAAATAAGTTGTCAAACTAAAAAAAGGCAAAAACTACAAAAAAAACTAAAAACTAATAAAAAAGCTAAAAAACTAAAAAAACTAAAAAAAGGCAAAAACTACAAAAAAAACTTAAAACTAATAAAAAAAATAAAAAAGCTAAAAAACTAAAAAAACTAAAAAAACTAAAAAAAGGTAAAAAACTAAAAAAACTAAAAACTAAAAAAAAATAAAAAAAGGAAAAAACTGAAAAATAAGCTAAAATAAAGGTAAAAACCAATAAAAAACTAAAAAAAAACTGAAAAAACTAAAAAAAGGCAAAAACTACAAAAAAACTAAAAACTAATAAAAAAAGGAAAAAACTGAAAAATAAGCTAACATAAAGGTAAAAACCAATAAAAAACTAAAAAGAAAAAAAGGAAAAAACTAAAAAAAATTTTCATCTAAAAAACTAAAAAAAACTAAAAAAGGTAAAAACTAAAAGAACTAAAAAAGAAAAAAATAAATGACGACACTCAAAGAGAAAGCGACCAGGACAAAAGGAATGTTCGATTAGCAATCAACAAAGCACCGGGACATAGGGAGTATAAATGACGACCAGGACATAAGTAAAAAAAAAAATTAACAAAACTAAAAAGAAGGTAAAAACTACAAAAAAACTAAAAAGAAAAAAAAATAAAAACTAATAAAAAAACTAAAAAATCTAAAAATCAAAATAAACTAAAAAAGAAAAAAAAAGGAAAAAAATAAAGGAGAAAAACAAAACTAAAAAACGAATGTATATACAGACCGGTACACCGGGATACAAATGACGACCGGGACAGAGGGAATATAAATGACGACCGGGACACAGGGACACAACTACAACGGGGACACCGGGGAAACAGGGGGATATAAATGACGACCGGGACAAAAAAACTAAAAAGAAAAAAAAAACTAAAAACTAATAAAAAAACTAAAAAATCTAAAAATCTAAATAAGCTAAAAAAGAAAAAAAAAGGAAAAAAATAAAGGAGAAAAACAAAACTAAAAAACGAATGTATATACAGACCGGGACACCGGGATACAAATGACGACCGGGACACAGGGAATATAAATGACGACCGGGACACAGGGACACAACTACAACGGGGACACCGGAGGAAACAGGGGGATGTAAATGACGACCGGGACACCGGGACAGGGAATGGTCGATTAGCAATCACCATCAACAAAGCTCAAGGGCAATCATTAGAATCATGAGGTATAGATCTGAATACAGATTGTTTTCCCATGGACCATTATATGTTGCATGTTCAAGAGTCGGTAAA
>NC_088879.1:9230683-9258430 GCF_032884065.1 Artemia franciscana | reverse complement strand
AAAAACTAAAAACTAATAAAAAAAATAAAAAAGCTAAAAAACTAAAAAAAACTAAAAAAAGGCAAAAACTACAAAAAAAACTAAAAACTAATAAAAAAGCTAAAAAACTAAAAAAACTAAAAAAAGGCAAAAACTACAAAAAAAACTAAAAACTAATAAAAAAAATAAAAAAGCTAAAAAACTAAAAAAACTAAAAAAACTAAAAAAAGGTAAAAAACTAAAAAAACTAAAAACTAAAAAAAACTAAAAAAAAAGGAAAAAACTGAAAAATAAGCTAAAATAAAGGTAAAAACCAATAAAAACTAAAAAAAAACTGAAAAAACTAAAAAAAGGCAAAAACTACAAAAAAAAACTAAAAACTAATAAAAAAAGTAAAAAAGCTAAAAAACTAAAAAACTAAAAAAAGGTAAAAAACTAAAAAAAATAAAAAATAAAAAAAACTAAAAAAAGGAAAAAACTGAAAAATAAGCTAAAATAAAGGTAAAAACCAATAAAAAACTAAAAAGAAAAAAAGGAAAAAACTAAAAAAAATTTTCATCTAAAAAACTAAAAAAAACTAAAAAAGGTAAAAACTAAAAGAACTAAAAAAGAAAAAAATAAATGACGAAACTCAAAGAGAAAGCGACCAGGACAAAAGGAATGTTCGATTAGCAATCAACAAAGCACCGGGACACATGGAGTATAAATGACGACCAGGACATAAGTAAAAAAAAAAAACTATCTATATATATAAAAATAAGTTGTCTGTGGATCTGTGGATCGTGGATCAGGTGACGTCACCTGAAAAAACTGGATCAGGTGACGTCAAAACTGAAAAAACTAAAAAAAGGCAAAAACTACAAAAAAAACTAAAAACTAATAAAAAAAATAAAAAAGCTAAAAAACTAAAAAAACTAAAAAAAGGCAAAAACTACAAAAAAAACTAAAAACTAATAAAAAAGCTAAAAAACTAAAAAAACTAAAAAAAAGGCAAAAACTACAAAAAAAACTAAAAACTAATAAAAAAAATAAAAAAGCTAAAAAACTAAAAAAAACTAAAAAAACTAAAAAAAGGTAAAAAACTAAAAAAACTAAAAACTAAAAAAAACTAAAAAAAAGGAAAAAACTGAAAAATAAGCTAAAATAAAGGTAAAAACCAATAAAAAACTAAAAGAAAAACTGAAAAAACTAAAAAAAGGCAAAAACTACAAAAAAACTAAAAACTAATAAAAAAAGTAAAAAAGCTAAAAAACTAAAAAAACTAAAAAAACTAAAAAAACTAAAAAAAGGTAAAAAACTAAAAAAAATAAAAAATAAAAAAAAAACTAAAAAAAGGAAAAAACTGAAAAAAAAATAAGTTGTCTGTCTGTGGATGGATCAGGTGACGTCACCTGAAAAAACTGGATCAGGTGACGTCAAAACTGAAAAAACTAAAAAAAGGCAAAAACTACAAAAAAAACTAAAAACTAATAAAAAAAATAAAAAAGCTAAAAAACTAAAAAAACTAAAAAAAGGCAAAAACTACAAAAAAAAACTAAAAACTAATAAAAAAAATAAAAAAGCTAAAACTAAAAAAACTAAAAAAACTAAAAAAAGGTAAAAAACTAAAAAAACTAAAAACTAAAAAAAACTAAAAAAAAAGGAAAAAACTGAAAAATAAGCTAAAATAAAGGTAAAAACCAATAAAAACTAAAAAAAAAACTGAAAAAACTAAAAAAGGCAAAAACTACAAAAAAAACTAAAAACTAATAAAAAAAGTAAAAAAGCTAACAAACTAAAAAAACTAAAAAAAGGTAAAAAACTAAAAAAAATAAAAAATAAAAAAAAACTAAAAAAAAGGAAAAAACTGAAAAATAAGCTAAAATAAAGGTAAAAACCAATAAAAAACTAAAAAGAAAAAAAGGAAAAAACTAAAAAAAATTTTCATCTAAAAAACTAAAAAAAACTAAAAAAGGTAAAAACTAAAAGAACTAAAAAAGAAAAAAATAAATGACGAAACTCAAAGAGAAAGCGACCAGGACAAAAGGAATGTTCGATTAGCAATCAACAAAGCAGCGGGACACAGGGAGTATAAATGACGACCAGGACATAAGTAAAAAAAAAAAACTATCTATATATATAAAAATAAGTTGTCTGTGGATCTGTGGATCGTGGATCAGGTGACGTCACCTGAAAAAACTGGATCAGGTGACGTCAAAACTGAAAAAACTAAAAAAAGGCTAAAACTACAAAAAAAACTAAAAACTAATAAAAAAAATAAAAAAGCTAAAAAACTAAAAAAACTAAAAAAAGGCAAAAACTACAAAAAAAACTAAAAACTAATAAAAAAGCTAACAAACTAAAAAAACTAAAAAAAAGGCAAAAACTACAAAAAAACTAAAAACTAATAAAAAACATAAAAAAGCTAAAAAACTAAAAAAACTAAAAAAACTAAAAAAAGGTAAAAAACTAAAAAAACTAAAAACTAAAAAAACTAAAAAAAGAAAAAAACTGAAAAATAAGCTAAAATAAAGGTAAAAACCAATAAAAAACTAAAAAAAAAACTGAAAAAACTAAAAAAAGGCAAAAACTACAAAAAAACTAAAAACTAATAAAAAAAGTAAAAAAGCTAAAAACTAAAAAAACTAAAAAAACTAAAAAAACTAAAAAAAGGTAAAAAACTAAAAAAAATAAAAAATAAAAAAAAAATAAAGGTAAAAACCAATAAAAAACTAAAAAGAAAAAAAGGAAAAAACTAAAAAAAATTTTCATCTAAAAAACTAAAAAAAGCTAAAAAGGTAAAAACTAAAAGAACTAAAAAGAAAAAAATAAATGACGAAACTCAAAGAGAAAGCGACCAGGACAAAAGGAATGTTCGATTAGCAATCAACAAAGCACCGGGACACAGGGAGTATAAATGACGACCAGGACATAAGTAAAAAAAAAAAACTATCTATATATATAAAAATAAGTTGTCTGTGGATCTGTGGATCGTGGATCAGGTGACGTCACCTGAAAAAACTGGATCAGGTGACGTCAAAACTGAAAAAACTAAAAAAAGGCAAAAACTACAAAAAAAACTAAAAACTAATAAAAAAAATAAAAAAGCTAAAAAACTAAAAAAACTAAAAAAAGGCAAAAACTACAAAAAAAACTAAAAACTAGTAAAAAAGCTAAAAAACTAAAAAAACTAAAAAAAAGGCAAAAACTACAAAAAAAACTAAAAACTAATAAAAAAAATAAAAAAGCTAAAAAACTAAAAAAACTAAAAAAACTAAAAAAAGGTAAAAAACTAAAAAAACTAAAGACTAAAAAAAACTAAAAAAAAGGAAAAAACTGAAAAATAAGCTAAAATAAAGGTAAAAAACCAATAAAAACTAAAAAAAAACTGAAAAAACTAAAAAAAGGCAAAAACTACAAAAAAACTAAAAACTAATAAAAAAAGTAAAAAGCTAAAAAACTAAAAAAACTAAAAAAACTAAGAAAACTAAAAAAAGGTAAAAAACTAAAAAAACTAAAAAATAAAAAAAAAAACTAAAAAAAAGGAAAAAACTGAAAAATAAGCTAACATAAAGGTAAAAACCAATAAAAAACTAAAAAGAAAAAAGGAAAAAACTAAAAAAATTTTCATCTAAAAAACTAAAAAAAAATAAAAAAGGTAAAAACTAAAAGAACTAAAAAAGAAAAAAATAAATGACGACACTCAAAGAGAAAGCGACCAGGACAAAAGGAATGTTCGATTAGCAATCAACAAAGAACCGGGACACAGGGAGTATAAATGACGACCAGGACATAAGTAAAAAAAAAATTAACAAAACTAAAAGAAGGTAAAAACTACAAAAAAACTAAAAGAAAAAAAAACTAAAAACTAATAAAAAAACTAAAAAATCTAAAAATCTAAATAAACTAAAAAAAAAAAAAAAGGAAAAAAATAAAGGAGAAAAACAAAACTAAAAAACGAATGTATATACAGACCGGTACACCGGGATACAAATGACGACCGGGACACAGGGAATATAAATGACGACCGGGACACAGGGACACAACTACAACGGGGACACCGGGGGAAACAGGGGGATATAAATGACGACCGGGACAAAAAAACTAAAAAGAAAAAAAAACTAAAAACTAATAAAAAAACTAAAAAATCTAAAAATCTAAATAAGCTAAAAAAGAAAAAAAAGGAAAAAATAAAGGAGAAAAACAAAACTAAAAACGAATGTATATACAGACCGGGACACCGGGATACAAATGACGACCGGGACACAGGGAATATAAATGACGACCGGGACACAGGGACACAACTACAACGGGGACACCGGGGAAACAGGGGGATGTAAATGACGACCGGGACACCGGGACAGGGAATGGTCGATTAGCAATCACCATCAACAAAGCTCAAGGGCAATCATTAGAATCATGAGGTATAGATCTGAATACAGATTGTTTTCCATGGACCATTATATGTGCATGTTCAAGAGTCGGTAAACCTGACAATCTATTTATATGCAAAGACAATGGGACAGCAAAGAATGTTGTATATTCGCAAGTTTTACGTAGTTAAAACCATATATATATATATATATATATATATATATATATATATATATATATATATATATATATATATATATATATATATATATATATATATAGATATATATATCTATCTATATTCACAGGTGGGACATAGGGACACAACTACAATGGCGCGTAACTATTATGGCGCGTATAATATATATATATATATATATATATATATATATATATATATATATATATATATATATATATATATATATATATATATATATATTCTTTGATAATATCATCTTCATACCTCTAGGCATAGTTGTAATAGTAGTTGCAGTAGTAGTATTGATATTACTAGTAGTAGCATTAACATATCGACAGAACTTTCCTCTTATCAAGTCCCAGAGGTTTCAACTTAATACAATTATCCTAACACAACTTAATATGTTGCAGATATATCCTATTGATAACCTGTATGTTATCATATTTTCCTCTCAGTGCTCTTAGCCGTACGAATAGGATCAATAGAAATAGTAGTAGTAAATACAGCAGTAGCATTAATATTAGCAGTAGTGTGCACATATTACCTTTTGGTGAGACAATATTCCCTTTTAAGCATTCTCAGAAAGTTCTAACTTAAAACCTTTCTCAATAACATATACTTTTTGTAAACAATGAACAAATTGCCTAAGTTACAACCCTTGCCCTGAGAACTTTGGGCAGGTTTAATTCCTCAGACATAGGTACTGGACCTTTCAAAAAGGCTGAACGAAATAGATCTCTCCAAATTTCGATGGGATATATCTTGTGGAATGATAGACTTGGGAGGGGCTAATTGAGTTCAATTCATTTTTGACTATTAAAAAGGATAACTTTGGAATTACAATCAAATGAGCTCCATCCGATTCAAACCTTTTATGACCACTCGTTCCCAAAAAACCTTATATATTCTGAGACATAACTTACAACCCTTACCCATGGGCTCTGGGGTGTCCACCCTAAAGACATTGCCATATGATTTTTGGACTACTGGTAACAAAATTACTGTCTCACAATTTCAATTAACTGTGTTTTAAGAAAAGAGACTGTCAGGGAGGGGGGCTAGTTGCTCTCCCTCATAATTGACTCTTAAAAATGAAACTAGAACTATACATTTCAAATTAAATGAGCCTCTTCAAAAGTTCACCTGACCACCCCTTCCATAAAAATCTGATATGCCCCTGGGGCATAACTTACAACCCTTACCCCCTGAATTTCGGGGATTCTTTCCACCCCAAAGGCATTATTATATGATCTTCGGTCGATTTTTGAACAAATGGCTGTCTCAAAATTTTATCGGATGTTCTTCTGGAATATAAGACGTAGGGGGGGGGGGCTGCGATTTCCATTGTAAAAAGCCCTATCAATGAGTTTAAATAGCCACACTTTCCATAAAAACCTTATGTGCTCTCGAGGCATAACTTATAAACCTTGCGCTGAGGGCAGTTGGGAGGGGGAGGGAGCTGTCATAATTTTCAAACCTTTCAACTACGCTAAATAAAATGGCTATATTAAAATTTTGATCAGATGTGTTCTGGGAATTGGTATGCGTGAAGGGGGGGGGCTTGTTGCACTCCGATCGCTTTTGACTAATAATGAAAAGGTACTAGACCTTTCAATTTTCCATCGAATGAACTTTTTCTGAAGTTTCTAAGACAACAAATGGCAATCTCAAAATTTTTATCAGATGCATATCGGTAAACTAAGAGGCAAGGGGGGCTTGTATCCATCATTTGATAACTCTTAATTAAAAAAAAAAAGTTTGAACTTGTGATTACCAATCAAATGTCCAATTGCCACCCTCCGAAGTTTAAACGATCAATGGAAAGTTCTAATGTTGTTGTTTTTTTTTAATTGAGAGAGATCAAAGGTTGAATAAACGCTCCCCCCCATACCTCCGAGGATCATATAATAATGCCTTTTGGGTGGAAATAAATCCCCAGAGTCTAGGGGGAAGGGTTTAAAGTTATGCTCCAGTGGCATATCAGGTTTTTATGGAAGGGGTGGTCATGTGAACTTTACAAGAAGCTCATTTAATTTTAAATGTATTGTTCTAGTTTCCTTTTTAAGAGTTCTTCTATGATAAAGAAGTTTGGTGAACCCATAGAAAAATATGCTCAAGAAGTACGAAAAGAGGTTACTGATCTAAAAGCAAAAGCTCGTTTCCAGATAAAAGAAATAATTGTAAAACTATAAGCTCCCCTTCAGCTTATAATTATGCACAGTTCTGCAGCTAGATAAATCAAAAGATACTTTGTGCTGCCAGGCTCTTAAAGTATTGCATCTGCAATGTTTCAGGAACAACTAAGGGTTTAAGTTTACACCTTCAGAGAATAGTGAGAAAGATGTTGCCCTAAGTTATAGGACTAAATATACACAGGTAATCAAAATACCATGCCTGTAATATATTGAGAGCAGGTTGGGGAATCGATTTGGAACTCTCCGGTAACATTGAGGGGCATGTTGGAATAAATCAAAAGACACTGTGTGCTAATAAATTGTCAACGGGGCGTATTAATTTTTATTTAGTTTTTCTTAATTGACAGTTTCATATGAATAGACGTAAGTTTTATTTAATATAATATTTGAGAATATATAAAAAATTTGACGTCAATAAGCCAATTCAGAATTAGATATCAACTGGACAATTCAACTGGGCAGCGTAATTGCATTGCCTATGATTCGAGATCCTATGATAATATTTAAGAATATATAAAAAACTAGGTGTTGGGGTGGCGCTTCGCGCTACCCCAACACCTAGTTGGTGGGGCACTTCGCGCCCCCCAAGCCCCCCCGCGCGCGTAAGTCGTAACGCGCCATATTAGTTACGCTCCATTGTAGTTGTGTCCCTGTGTCCCACCTGTGAATATAGATAGATTTATATATGTGTTTCAAACTACGTAAAAATTGCGAATATACAACATTCTTGGCTTTCCCACTACTGGGAGCTTTCCGTTTCCAATTGCCAGCAATTGATCTGAAAATGTTTGACCAGAGTCATCGTTTTGCAATCGGACACGCATATTTGTAGTTAAATTTAATATTTTTGCGTGTGCCCATACATTAGAATTTTTCAGGCAAGCATTCATTTTGTCTGCAGGAGTTAAACTACGTAAAAATTGCGAATATACAACATTCTTGGCTTTCCCATTGTCTGTGCATATACAAAGCCGTATGTACTAATAATGACGTCATATGCAAACGCTCTTTTTACAAACAAACAAACATGCATACACACAACTCGTTTTCATATACATAGATAGATAGATAGATGCAATACAAATTAACTGCGTAAAACTTGCGAATATACAACATTCTTCGCTGTCCAATTGTCACTGCATATAAATAGATTGTCAGGTTTACGAACCCTCAAACATGCAACGTACAATTGTCCATGGGAAAAACAATCAGTATTAAGATCTATACCACATTTTTCTAATGATTGACCTTGAGCTTTGCTAATGGTGATTGCAAATGCTAATCGAATTTGGAATTGCAATCTTTTAAATTGAAAAGGCAGATCCGTTGGAATCATGGGAATGCGAGGAATAGGGCAGCCTCACCCTCAAAAGGCCCTGTCAAGATTGTGGCTTCTATTAGGTTTTCCATTGTTTTTTTTTACGGCAAGTCGCGTGCCATTGCAAACCTTTGGTGGGTTGATATTTCTTAAAAGTATTATTGGTACGCATATTTTTAGTTGTAGCACGTGTGGTGGAAACCCTGAAAGATCTATGGAATTTAAAAATTCAGATGGATAATTAACCGCTTAATTTGGTTCCAAAACTGTGTCGACTGACTTGTAAATGACTGCCTGGTCTCGAATCTTGGTCAAAACAATATTGTTGATTTCGTGGACGTCTATATTTTTGGGTGCGAGAATCGCTCTTTCACTTAGCCATTTATTATTTTTATAATTTTTTAGAATATCCGGAAATAATTTTTCAATCAATTCATTTTTAGACGTCACTAAATTACAGAAATCAGCAGGTAGTTGTATACGTCCTGAAATTGAGTCTACTGGGAGCTTTCCGTTTCCAATTGCCAAGCAATTGATCTGAAAATGTTTTACCAGAGTCATCGTTTTGCAATCGGACACGCATATTTGTAGTTAATTTTAATATTTTTACGTGTGCCCATAAATTAGAATTTTTCAGGCAAGCATTCATTTCGTCTGCAGGAGTTGATCTAGGTATTATATGTAATGTTTGCCTGAAATCTCCCGCAAGCAATATTAATGTGCTGCCAAAGGGTTTCGACTTCCCTCTCAAATCTTTCAAGCATTGATCCAGAGCCTCGAGCGATTTTTTGTGTGCCATTGTGCACTCATCCCAAATAATAAGTTTGCATTGCTGCAATACTTTACCCATCCCAGATAATTTGGAAATATTTCACGTGGGAGTTTCTGTAGAATGCAAATTCAGAGGCAATTTCAAAGCGGAATGAGCAGTTTTTTCACCAGGCAGCAATGTTGCGGCTATTCCGGACGACGCAATTGCCAACGCTATATCATTTTTGATCGAATTGATGCCAGAATCAGTGTTATCACAAACGTTTTACCAGTACCTCCTGGCGTATCCAAAAAGAAAATTTCTCCAACGTTGTTATCGACACAATGCATTATCGTATCATAAATGTCTTTTTGTTCCGACGTTAACTTGGAAATGTTATTTTGTACATACGACAATAGATCACTCGTACTGTAACTTTGTTCAAGATCCAATTCTACACATGTCGAAACAGCAGCGATACGGTTAGGTGAAGGCATTCCCAAATCCTGAAGAGGTTTGTTTGCCATACGTACGCACAAATCTTCTATAATAACTAAAGTGTAGTTATAAATTTCTGATGTAAAATCAAAAGTCATATCTGACGTCTCTAACTGTTTTCGATGGAGTATATCTTCGGACATTTTTGACTTATATTTTTCCCCTAACTCTGTAGGAGCTGATGGAGAGCAAGTTGTTAAAATGATGCCAAACAATGCACGAATTTGACTTGGGGTTGACGTTTCGCACGCGTCATTGATGCAGTTATCCCAGTGTTTGTCATTCTCCAATAAATTCAGAGCTTGGCATGCACTACGGTAAGTGTCATATATAGTACCGTTTACAGTTCTCAAATACTCAAAGGATGTCGGACCGGGTACATTCACCAAAAGCAGGCGTAGAAAGAAGCATTCATGTTCATTGGGGTGAACGGTGTAGAGTCTTCCTATCGTGGTATCTTTGAAGATGGTAGGTTGGCTGTCGACTGACTTACCCTGTTTTCGACGTTCAAATACTTTATTTTTAGTATTCCACGTGTAGTACGAAGGCACTTCAGTATACAGCAATTTTTTTGCAAAAAAAATCATTTTTGCAAAGCGAAAAAAAAGCTGTTAATTTTGTATCCGGTGGATTCAGGGCTCTTTGTTGCACGTTGGTTTCCGAGAAAAAACACGTTGACCATTCTGTAAATGTACCACTAAGTGAACAACAGCTGGACTACGTTCATGTATCGGAAATGAAAGAATTCGCCAAACAGCTTCATTACTGCTTATGTATCTTCCAGCCTGATATTGTACGATTTCGTCGAAATCTTTGATTTCGGGCTGCAAGCAAAAAACTGCCATGTCACTGCCTTTGTTGACGTATTTACATATGTATTTGATTGCCTTTACGGAGTTACAGTATTCAACGTTTATGTGTGCATTAAATGTTTTTGATAATAATGGGGAATATGGAACAACCCACTGGTTATCTACATCGATGGTGGTACCGTTACGCTTCTTTATTATTGCTGTTTTACCGCCATCTTCAGTAGATCTTCTTCTATATTGTGGGTAGCCATCATTGCCAGTAATTGTGTTGGATACTAAAAGTCAAGGATATTGCTTTGTGCACCTTCCTTTGGGCATGCATGGTGAATTTTCGTTCTGTGCACCGCAAGGTCCATGTATCATATTTTTTACAATAATATCATGTTACCCCTTATCGACATTTTTATCAGGTATTTCAGCGGAAATCACATCATCACTTTCGTTCGAAGTAATTTTTTTATGTAGCCAGATTAGTATATGTGCGTGTGGCAAACCTCGTTTTTGCCATTCCACTGAGTACATCCAGCATCACACTGACCCAAGCACTTCAAGTTTTACTATGTAGTTTATCAGTGATTTCAACTTTCGCCGGAAGACACGGGCCGTAATGTCATGCCTATGAACCGCCGATTGTCCTTGAAGTAAAAGCTGCAGTATCTCGTCCCAAGATTGATTACATGTAAATGTAATAAATAAATCTGGACGACCATAGAGACGAACATACGCAATAGCATCTTGAGCATATTCATGCATATGACGGGGACTGCCAGCATATGACGAAGGTAAAATTGTTAATCTTCCAACGTTTGTGGTACTACCGCCATTTATAACTGCATCTCGCAAATGAATGTATTGGTCAGAGCGGAGCTTGGTCTGATTCAGACGGATATATAGCAAACGTTCTGATTCAATTTCAGCATACATATCAACGACAAATTGGTGAAACAATTCACGGCATTTTAAAATATAGTTTTCTTCATCCTGCCGAATCGTTAGTCTATAGGAATAATAATGCATTTCACTGCATTTCTTATTCATTTCTTTGTTAGTGGCTGGATTCATCAATTTAATATTAAAGTGATAGCCGTCGGCTCCATCCCAAAAAATGATAGGATATTGTAGGGCATCGTAGCATCGATGAGTTTCAGCAATTCTTAACAACTGAGCGTTTCGCTTATGAAGAATAATATCTCGAGGTAAAAACTGATCACCGACCATAACGATTGCCACTTCGTCGATAGTTGGAGCATTGTATCTAGGCACATGTTGGCCAGGAGGCGTTTTGTCAGCGGAAATAACAATTTTATGCGTATCAGTAGGCATCAAATCGATGGCTGTTTTGAACAGACGCACTAAATTATTATTTTCGTGGAAAAGATGTTGCAATTGGAAAACGATTGTCCTTTCAACGTTGGGAAAATTTCGCAACGTGCATTCAATTCAGAATTTCTATCACTGATGAAGTACAATTGTAAAAATTTATGATTCTCGCCTGAGAATGGTAGAAGGGACCCTGCTCTATGATAAATTTGCCCTTTTACTTTGAAAGTAGACATAAATTGATCTGGATTTTCGATTTGGGCTCCAAACGACGTCATTTGGAATATGAGTTGTATTTTCTGATTTGTGACAAAAAACGCTTAGATTCTGACGTAGTTCCAGTAAGGAAAGTCTTCAATGGCTCTGGTGTTGCAGCCAATAGAGGAAGTTTAACTTTTCCTGAGGCGCAACACATTCCCATTGTTTCACCATTGAATTTCAAGGCCTTGCAATAGGGACAAATTTTATACATTGTCCCGATTTGAAAACATCTACTCAAGCTATAATCATCGACTGGGCTGTACCTGAATGCCAGGCGATAACTTTCAGGTTGCTCTGATTCCTCGGCACGCTTTCTTTTCTTACTTTCTCTATCAGCAGCAAGCCTGATTTCTTGCTGTTCTTGTGATTCCTCGGCAAGCTTTCTTTTCTTACTTTCTCTGTCAGCAGCAAGCCTGATTTCTTGCTGTTTTTGTGATTCCTCGGCACGCCTTCTTTTTTCACTTTCTCTTTTAGCAGCAAGTCTGCTTTCGCGTTGCTCTGGTAGTTCCTCGGCACGCTTTCTGTTCTTTCTTTCTCTATCAGCCTCAAGCCTGTTTCCTTGCTGTTCTTTTGATTCCTCGGCACGCTTTCTTTTCTGACTTTCTCTATCAGCAGCAAGTTTTTTGGCATAGACTCTTTGAGCATCTTCATCGGCTTTTGCCATTGTAAGTTCATCAGTCATTTTAAACTTAAACATTAATAGATTTCTACGTGAACATATATGTCTTAAATATCTTGAATGAGGTCACCATCATAGCAAAAATGACGACAACTAACTTCATGACGTCAATCGACACAGATACATGACGTCACCTGACAGACACACAGACAGACAACTTATTATATATATATATATATATATATATATATATATATATATATATATATATATATATATATATATATATATATATATATATATATATATATAAAAATAAGTTGTCTGTCTGTCTGTGGATCTGTGGATCAGGTGACGTCATGTTTCGGCTGACGTCATGAAATTAGTTGCCGTCATTTTTGCTTTGAAGGTGACGTCATTCAAGTTATATAAGACATATGTTCGCGTAGAAATCTATTAATGTTTAAGTTTACAATGACTGATGAAGATGCTCAAAGAGTCTATGGGCACACGTAAAAACATTAAAATTAACTACAAATATGCGTGTCCGATTGCAAAACGATGACTCTGGTCAAACATTTTCAGATCAATTGCTGGCAATGGGAAACGGAAAGCTCCCAGTAGACTCAATTTCAGGACGTATACAACTACCTGCTGATTTCTGTAATTTAGTGACGTCCAAAAATGAATTGATTGAAAAAGTATTTCCGAATATTCTAAAAAATTATAAAAATAATAAATGGCTAAGTGAAAGAGCGATTCTCGCACCCAAAAATATAGACGTCCACGAAATCAACAATATTGTTTTGACCAAGATTCAAGACCAGGCAGTCCTTTACAAGTCAGTCGACACAGTTTTAGAACCAAATGAAGCGGTTAATTATCCATCTGAATTTTAAATTCCATAGATCTTTCAGGGTTTCCACCACACGTGCTACAACTAAAAATAGGCGTACTAATAATACTTTTAAGAAATATAAACCCACCAAAGCCTTGCAATGGCACTCGACTTGCCGTAAAAAAAACAATGGAAAACCTAATAGAGGCCACAATCCTGACAGGGCCTTTTGAGGGTGAGGCTGTTCTTATTCCTCGCATTCCCATGATTCCAACGGATCTGCCTTTTCAATTTAAAAGATTGCAATTCCCAATTCGATTAGCATTTGCAATCACCATTAACAAAGCTCAAGGTCAATCATTAAAAAAATGTGGTATTGATCTTAATACTGATTGTTTTTCCCATGGACAAATTGTACGTTGCATGTTCGAGGGTCGGTAAACCTGACAATCTATTTATATGCAGCGAGAGTTGGACAGCGAAGAATGTTGTATATTCGCAAGTTTTACGCAGTTAATTTGTATTTCGGAACCAAATGAAGCGGTTAATTATCCATCTGAATTTTTAAATTCCATAGATCCTTCAGGGTTTCCACCACACGTGCTACAACTAAAAATAGGCGTACCAATAATACTTTTAAGAAATATCAACCCACCAAAGCTTTGCAATGGCACGCGACTTGCCGTAAAAAAAAAACAATGGAAAACCTAATAGAGGCCACAATCTTGACAGGGCCTTATGAGGGCGAGGCTGTTCTTATTCCTCGCATTCCCATGATTCCAACGGATCTGCTTTTTCAATTTAAAAGATTGCAACACAGACAATGGGACAGCGAAGACTGTTGTATATTCACAAGTTTTACGTAGTTAATTTGTATTGTATCTATCTATCTATCTATCTATATAAAAACGAGCTGTGTGTATGCATGTTTGTTTGTTTGTAAAAAGAGCGTTTGCATATGACGTCATTATTAGTACATACGGCTTTGTATATGGACAGACAATGGGAAAGCCAAGAATGTTGTATATTCGCAATTTTTACGTAGTTTGAAACACATATATAAATCTATCTATATTCACAGGTGGGGACACAGGGACACAACTACAATGGCGCGTAACTAATATGGCGCGTAACGACTTACGCGTGCGGGGGGGCTTGGGGGGCGCGAAGCGCCCCACCAACTAGGTGTTGGGGTGGCGCGAAGCGCCACCCCAACAGCTAGTATATATATATGTATATATATATATATATATATATATATATATATATATATATATATATATATATATATATATATATATATATATATATATATATTGATATAAATATATATATATATATATATATATATATATATATATATATATATATATATATATATATATATATATATATATATATATATATATGTATATATATATATATATATATATATATATATATATATATATATATATATATATATATATATATATATATATATATATATATATATATATATATATATATATATATATGCTAGCTGTTGGGATGGCGCGAAGCGCCATCCCAAGCCCCACCGCGCGCTTAAGTCGTTACGTGCCATATCAGTTACTTGCCATTGTAGTTGTGTCCCACCTGTGAATATAGATATATGTATATATATATATATATATATATATATATATATATATATATATATATATATATATATATCTTCTATATATATATAAAAATAAGTTGTCTGTCTGTCTGTGGATCAGGTGACGTCATGTTTCTGTGTTGACTGACGTCATGAAATTAGTTGTCGTCATTTTTGCTTTGACGGTGACGTCATTAACGGTATTTAAGACATTTGTTCACGGAAAAATGTTTAATTGTAAAATGACTGAAGAACCTACAATGGCAACAGCCGAGGAAGCTGCTCAAAGAGTTTATGCCAAAAAACTTGCTGCTGATAGAGAAAGTAAGAAAAGAAAGCGTTCCGAGGAATCACAAGAACAGCAAGAAAACAGGCTTGCGGCTAAAGAACGCAAAACCGCACAGTTAGATGAAAATCCACCTGGACAGCGAGAGTCAAAACATATCAAAACTGAAAATGATAGCGATGATGATTGGGTTTGGGATTTTGACTTGGATAAGGTCATAAATGCCTACCAGATTTAAGTTAAAAAAACAAAGGTTCGTCGATATGTACTTCATAGTGACGCTGAAAAATAAAGAAGAAAAAGAAAATTGAAAAAAGAAAAAACGTAAAAAACTAAAAAAAACTAAAAAGAAAAAACACTCAAAGAGAAATTACAGACCGGGACACAAATGACGACCGAGACAGAGGGAATATAAGTGACGACCGGGAACCTCAAAGAGAAATTACAGACTGGGACACCCGGACACAAATCACGACCGGGACACAGGGAATATAAATGACGACCGGGACACAGGGACACAACTACAACGGGGACGCCGGGGGCACAGGCGGGATATATAAATGACGACCGGGACACAGGGATTGTTCGAATAGAAATTACAGACCGGGACACCGGGACACTCAAAGAGAAATTACAAACTGGGACACCGGGACACAAATGACGACCGGGACACAGGGAATATAAATGACGACCGGGACACAGGGGCAAATCATTAGAATAATGAGGTATAGATCTGAATACGGATTGTTTTTCCCATGGACAATTATATGTTGCATGTTCAAGAGTCAGTAAACCTGACAATCTATTTATATGCACAGACAATGGGACAGCGAAGAATGTTGTATATTCGTATGTTTTACTTAGTTAAAAACATATATCTATATCTATCTCTATTCACAGGTGGGACACAGGGACACAACTACAATGGCGCGTAACTAATAAGGCGCGTAACGACTTACGCGCGCGGGGGGGCTTGGGGGGGGGGGGGGGCGAAGCGCCCCACCAAATAGGTGTTGGGGTGGCGCGAAGCGCCACCCCAACAGCTAGTATATATATATATATATATATATATATATATATATATATATATATATATATATATATATATATATATATATATATATATATATATAAATGTTTTTAACTACGTAAAACTTGTGAATATACAGCATTCTTGGCTGTCCAATTGTCTGTGTATATACAAAGCCATAAAAGCTTATAATGACGTCATATACAAACGCTCTTTTTACAAACAAACAAACATGCATACATACAACTTATTTTTAGATAGATAGATAGATATACACATAAAATACAAATTAACCGCGTAAAACTTGCGAATAAACAACATTCTTCGCTGTCCCATTGTCAGTGCATATAAATAGATTGTCAGGTTTACCGACCCTCGAACATGCAACGTACAATTGTCCATGGGAATAACAATCTGTATTAAGATCTATACCACATTTTTCTAATGATTTCCCTTGAGCTTTGTTGATGGTGATTGCAAATGCTAATCTAATCGGGAATTGCAATCTTTTAAATTGAAAAGGCAGATCCGTTGGAATCATTGGAGTGCGAGGAATAAGAACAGCCTCACCCTCAAAAGGCCCTGTCAAGATTGTTGCCTCTATCACGTTTTCAATTGTTTTTTTACGGCAACTCGCGTGCCATTGCAAAGCTTTGGTCGGTTGATATTTCGTATCAATATTATTGGTACGCCTATTTTTAGTTGTAGCACTTGTGGTGGACACCCTAGGAGATCCAGGGAATTTAAAATTCAGATGGATAATTAGCCACCTCATTTGGTTCCAGAACTGTGTCGACTGACTTGTAAAGGACTGCCTGCTCTCGAATCTTGTTCAAAACAATATTGTTGATTTTGTGGTTGTCTTTATACTTGGCTGCCAGAATCGCACGTTCACTTAGCCATTTACGATTTTTATAATTGGTTATAATATTCGGAAATACATTTTCCAACTAAGTCATTTTTGGACGTCACTAAATTACAGAATTCAGCAGGCAGTTGTATACGTCCTGAAATTGAGTCTACTGGGAGCTTTCCGTTTCCAATTGCCAGCAATTGATCTGAAAATGTCTGACCAGAGTCATCGTTTTGCAATCGGACACGCATATTTGTAGTTAATTTTAATATCTTTACGTATGACAATTAATTAGAATTTTTCAGGCAAGCATTCATTTCGTCTGCAGGGGTTGATCTAGGTATTATAGGTAATGTTTGCCTGAAATATCCCGCAAGCAATATTAATGAGCTGCCAAAGGGTTTCGAATTCCCACGCAAATCTCTCAAAGATTGATCCAGAGCCTCGAGCGATTTTTTGTGTGCCATTGTGCACTCGTCCCAAATAATAAGTTTGCATTGCTGCAATACTTTACCCATCCTAGATGATTTGGAAATATTGCATATGGGAGTATCTGTAGAATGAAAATTCAGAGGCAATTTCAAAGCGGAATGAGCAATTCTTCCACCAGGCAGCAACGTTGCGGCTATTCCGGACGACGCAATTGCCAACGCTTTATCATTTTTTGATCGAATTGATGCCAGAATAATTTTATCAAAAACATTTCACCAGTACCTCCTGGCGCATCCATAAAGAAGATTTCTCCAACGTTGTTATCGACACAATGCATTATCTAATCATAAATGTCCTTTTGCTCCGACCTTAACTTAGAAATGTTATTTTTTACATACGACAATAGATCACTCGTGCTGTAACTCTGTTCACTATCAAATTCTACACATGTTGAAACAGCAGCGTTACGATTAGGTGAAGGGATTCCCGAACCCTGAAGAGGTTTGTTTGCCATACATACGCACAAATCTTCAATGATAACTAAAGTGTAGTTATAAATTTCTGATGTAAAGCCAAAAGTCATATCTGACGTCTCTAGCTGTTTTCGATGGAGTATATCCTCGGCCATTTTCGATTTATATTTTTCCATAACTCTCTAGGAGCTGAAGGAGAGCAAGTTGTTAGTATGATTCCAAACAATGCGCGAATTTGACTTGGAGTTGAGGTTTCGCACGCGTCATTGATGCGGTTATCCCAGTGTTGGTCATTCTCCAATAAATTCAGAGCTGGGCATGCACTACGGTAAGTGTCATATATAGTACCGTTTACAGTTCTCAAATACTCAAAGAACGTCGGACCGGGTACATTCACCAAAAGCAGGCGGAGAAAGAAGCATTCATGTTGATTGGGGTGAATGGTGTAGAGGCTTCTTATCGTGGTATCTTTGAAGATGGTAAGTTGACCTTCGACTGACTTACCCTGTTTTCGACGTTCAAATACTTCATTTTTAGAATTCCACTTGTAATATGAAAGTTCAAAAATTATTAATTTTTTTAGTTTTATACCAGGGCACTTTGTATCGAAGGATTGGCGTGGAAACTTCGAAAAGGGCTCATTCTGTTGAATATTAGAAGGGCTTGTGCCGTTTTTAGTAGTAGAAATTCATTGGAAGGCAACTAACACCCCTCCCACGCCTGCCATTTCCCCAAACACCTCCCATCGAAATTTTGAGATAGCCATTCTGTTCAACGTAGTTGAAAGGTCCGTAATTATGTCTTTGAGGATGACAACCTACCCAGAATCCTCAAGGCAAGGGTTGTAAGTAATGCCTAGGGGGTCTATAAGGTTTATATAGAAAAAGTGATTGTTTAAACTTCGTAGGGGAGCTATTGGACATTGGATTGGTAATTAGAAGTTCTAATATTTTTTTTTTTTTAATCGAGAGTGATCAAAGGATGGATATTCTCCCCCACCCCCATGCCTTGTAGTTTAGCAATATGCATCTGATATGAATTTTTGAGATTGTCATTTGTTGTCTTAGAAACTTCAGAAAAGGCTTATTCGATGGAAAATTGTAAGGTCTAGTTCCTTTTTTATGGCACTTGGTATTAACCAAGTGACATATAGCAATCGCAAATTCTGTCGGTCTGTCGGTCTGTCTGTCTATCGGTCCCTGTTTTGTCACTTTAGGCACTTCCAGGTAAGCTAGGACGATGAAATTTTGCAGGCATAACAAGGACCGGATCAAATAAAGTTAGAAATTAAATTAGAATTTGACCATCTGGGGGGGGGCGGGTGTGGGAGGCCCGTCAATTCTGAAAACTAGAAAAAATGAGGTATTTTTAACTTACTAACGGGTGACCAGATTTCAATGAAATTTGATATTTAGAAGGATATCGTATCTCAAAATTCTTATTTTCAATCCCGACGGGATCCGGTGACATTGGGGGGAGTTGGGAGGGGAAAACCTAAAATCTTGGAGAACACTTAGAGTGGAGGGATCGGGATGAAACTTGGTGGGAAAAATGAGCACAAGTCGTAGATACATGATTGAAATAACCGAAAGGGATCCACTCTCTTTGGGGTAGTTGGGGGGGAGGGGGGTTAATTCTGAAAAATTAGATAAATGAGGTATTTTTAACTTACGAACGGGCGATTGGATATCAATGAAATTTGATATTTAGAAGGATATCCTTTCTCCAAGCTCTTATTTTGAATTCCGACCGGATCTGGTGACATTGGGGGCAGTTTGGGGTGGGAGAACCTAGTATCATGGAAAACGCTTAGATTGGAGGGATCGGGATGAAACCTTGTGGGAAAAATAAACAGAAGTCTTAGATACATGATTTACATACTTGGAAGGATCCGCTCTATTGCGGGGAGGGGGGGTAATTCTGAAATATTAGAAAAAAACGTATATTTAATTAACGAAGGAGTGATCGGATCTTCATGAAACTTCATATTTAGAAGAAACTCCTAACTCAGATCTCTTATTTTAAATCTCAACCGGATCCAGATTCATTGGGGGGGCAGTGGGGGGGACCGGAAATCTTAGAAAATGCTTAAAGCGGAGAGATCAGGATAAAACTGGATGGGAAGAATGAAAACCTGTCTAAGATACGTGACTTATATAAACGGACTGGATCTACTCTCTTTGGTGGAGTTGGAGGGGGTTAATTTTGAAATTTGAGGTATTTGTAACTTACGAAAGGGTGACCAGATCTTAATGAAATTTGATATTTAGAAGGAACTCATGTCTCAGAGCTCTTATCTCCAATCCCGACCAGAACTTTTGACATTGGTCGGAGTTGGAGAGGGAAATCTTGGAAAACACTCGAAACCCCACCCCCAGCCCATTCATTTTATCCCTCGTGCCTACTCTGCCAAATTGACTCATGTCTGAGACTTTTTTTGCATTCAATAATTGTCTTGTAACAAATCCTAATTGTTCTCCTCCTGCTCTGTTCATAAGCAAATTGTTAAAACACGGAGGACTCGGGGAAATACCTCTCTTGATGTTATTTTAATTATTATGTACAGCTTTTACAGCCCTCCCTCAACTTTGCCCCCGTTAGGTGGGAGTTATCATCTTTCCATTCTTTTGTTCCCCTCCTCAAATTTTCAACATTATTTCTCAATAGCTTATATCACTTACCGCCCTCTTCAAAATTCTGGTCTTCTTTCTTTTGGTATGTGGCTGAGTAGGCTACTGAAGATTGGTCTAACATTTATAGTTTACAAAACCTTGATAAGAAAACGGCCACGTTTCATAAAAAGCTAATTGATAAATATCAAATTTGTTTCCCAGAAAAAAGATTTAAAAGGTGCTTAAGTGATAAACCTACAAAAACACTCATTAGAACCAAATTGAAGTTTTTAAAAAAAGATGAACTCGATGAAGCCAATATACTAAGAAAATCAATTAAAAGAGAAATTTGTAAATGAACCAAAAAACTGGTATTCCGAGGTTAAAAAGCTCTATGGCAGGAGTCTTGACCAGCTTAAGTTCAAATTACCAGAAGCCCCTGATGTTACCGCTGATAATCTAAACAAATTTCTCGCTTCCATTGTCCAGAGCCTTCCAGCATTGCCCAACCAATTATCAACAAGAGCCCCATCCTGTTCTTTTCCGACCGTTTCCCCGTTTGGGATAGAAAGAAGAATTGATATACTAAGGAAGACAACTGTTTGTGCTTTGGATATCCCACTTCCTCTTATTAGAGCCTTCGGTGACTTCCTTTCTAAGCCCTTGTCTTTCCTGTTTAACGAAGTTACTAAGTCTGGGCAAATTCCAACAATTTGGAAACAGGGTTTTATTAACCCTTTGAAAAAGAAAAACGGAAAGCCTGGCATTGAAGGCGTTCGACTTATTACTTTAATCTTATTTTCATAAAATTGTGTGAAGGATTCCTTGCAGATTTGCTAAAGGAAAAAATCCTACCTCTTGCTGATCTGAAGCAATTCGGAAACCTAAAAACAACTTCTACTTCTCACTACCTCGTTTCTCCTATTGACCACATCAGGAAAATCCTCGAATAGCATAATTCCTGGCTAAACTTAATTTCCATTGACCTTCAGAAGGCGTTTGATTTGTTATCCACAATATTTTAATTGTGAAATTAGTTAGCGAGTTCAATATTGATCCCTTACTGGTAAAATTCGTTGCCTCCTTTTTGACAATTATATCGCAGGTGGTTAAATACCAGAACCATTACTCAAAACCTCTCCCTGTCTACAATGGCATACCCCAAGATACTCTCCTAAACCCCCTCCTTTTTTCACTCATGGCCAACAGCCTTTTAAAGGAAGTTCCCGATTGATGGAAATTTGTTGATGACCTAACGATTGTTAAAAGTTGCTTCAGAAATTTAATAAGCGACCCAATGAGTATCCTCAATGAAATTGGAGGTGGGCTTTAGACTTAGAAATGACAGTAAACTCTTCTAAGTCCATGATAATGCCGATTTGTTTTCTCAAATCCTCGCCCTGTTTTCTTAATCCTATCCCCCCTGAAATTTATGCGTCCTCGTTTAAATTACTTGGTGTCACAGTTTTTTCAAATTTAAAGTGGGATATCCACGATAAAGACATCATCCATAAAGCTAATGTATCTATCATCCTCCTTAAGCTCCTAAATAAATATAGTATCCCCCCTTCTCACTCCTTAAGAATGCATACGTCTTTTGTCCGCCCGCATCTTGAATATGCGTGTCCAAATTGACACCCTAGCATCTCTCGTAAAGAATCAGACAAAATTGAGTCAATCCAAAAAAGAGCCTTGCGAATAATTTTCACAGAAGGCAAGGTGCCATACTCTCTGCTCCTAAAAAAAGCTAGTTTGGAATCCCTTGAGCAAAGGAGGGTGTCGTTGTACCTCTGTTTTTCAAACAATACAATAACGAACCCTCGGACGGCAAGTATTTTCTCCAAATGTCACTCCCCATCCAGATTACGACTGCCTCGAGCTGCTTCTGAGTCCATCCCAGTTTCGTCCCCCATTCGCTGTGTTACTTCCAGATATGAAAAAACTTTTTCCCCCTTCATCACAGAAAAAGGAATAAAATGTCCAACTAGTTTCTCCTTTTTTTATTTGGTAAGGTGCTGCCCAGTTTCTTGCACTTATTTACCCCCCCCCCCCTCCCCTGTTTTGGTTTAGTTTCCCTTTTAATTTTTATGTGTTTTATATTTCGTTCTCTTTTTATGTGCTTTTTTGGACTCTTTTCAGTCCAAAATATATATATATATATATATATATATATATATATATATATATATATATATATATATATATATATATATATATATATATATATATATATATATATATATATATATATATATATATATGTATATATATATATATATATATATGTTCAAGTATTTTGTTCAAGTTTAGTTTGACCGGTTTTTTTCTTTTTCACTTTTTAATTAACTTATTACAGTTTATTTATTGACTCATAATTGATTATTCATTAGTTCAGATTATTCATTACATTCCAGTACTGAACTAACTCTTGTCAAGGCAAGACATCTCTTTTACTTCGTGATATTTCTCTTAACTGTGGCCTGTTTTACATCAATTACTGCATTGTTAATTCCGGGGCCTCTCTTATTTGGATTTATGAAGAAAGGGGCCCGTACTGTATATTTAGCAATATATTAGTTACCGATATAATATAATTATCGATGTCTGTCTCGAAAAAGTATTTCGATGAGCGTATTGACGACTTGAAGCAATTGATTGAAATTATTCGTAGGGAGAATGCAGCGTTAAAAAAAGAAAACACTGACTTGAAATCTGCACTTGTTGCAGTTAAAGACCAGTGTTTAAGAACCGAATTGTACGCTAAGCGCAAGAATCTTCTTATCCATGGGATACCCAACAAGGAAAATGAAAACATTGAAGAAACTGTTAATGATTTTTTATCAGAAATGTCGATATGGAACTACAGGGATATTAAGTTTACGGCCATCTATAGACTTAGAAGTAAGGCTAAACGTCCCATCAGACAAAACTCGCGCCCGGCATTGGACCCTATTCTTGTATCTGTTTTAAATCTTCGACATAAGGATAATATTATGGCTAGTGTTGGTAATCTAAGAAATACGGGAAAAAAGCGTCAGTATTGACCTTCCATTCGAATTGGCTAAACGTCGAAAAGAGCTTCTGAGTACGGCTTATAATTTAAGAAATTGTAAAGTTCCCTCCGATAAAGTTTTTCACACCAAGGCAGTTCAAAAAGGGACTAGATTATGGCTAGAATCCAAAAAGACTCCTAGTTCCAACTGGATCAAGGTTGATGACGCATGCTACGACCCGTTTACCCTAGTTTCCCCCTCGGCCAATACTGATTTTGATTCTGACGCATGATCATTAGCGAGTGCTTGCTTCCACTCTATATATTATATATAAAAAAAAAATGTCCTGTTCTTTATTGTTGTTTGTCTTATTGTATTTTTCCCTTTTATTTTTCATTCTTTTCACTCAGTGTTTACACCTTCCTGTGCTATTTTACTTGTCATTTTTTTTTTGTTTCAGATCAAAATAATCAAGTTCGTGTCTTAGCCTTTTTACTTGGGAATGTTAAGCAGTTGACGTCACTGGTGTTCACGCGACTACAGCATGACTCTCGATCACCTGTATCGGTAAGTAATTATGGTTAATTTTGATTCTCCGTTGGGGATTAACGCCAACATAACATTAGAGAGATTAAATGATAATGAAATTAAGAGAGTTAATTTTAATGAAATTATAAATAATCCGGTTGGTAAAGCCCCCAATACGAGTTTTGATGAAAATTTTGTGAATATTATTGATAGCGTGTTTGTGGAGGAGCTGAGATTTTGGGGCTCCGGAGCTCGGTGGGGCGATGTTTTTCCGTTTGTGCATCTTAACATTCAGGGCCTAAATTCTTCATTCGACGATATTCAATTATTATGTAGGGATTCGTGCCCAGCAATTATCAGTCTCTGTGAAACATTTTTGAATGAGAATAATCAGGTACTTTTGGATATCCCCGGTTATATGTCGATTTTTCTTAACCGTAAGATGGGCAAAAAAGGTGGACTCGGATTTTACATCCAAAATAATTTTCAAGTGTACTAAGACATGATTTATGCATAAATAATGAAAAAATATTTGAGTCACTTTTTATTGAAATCCCAATTAACGCTAAGAAAAGGGTGATAATTGGCGAAGTACATCGTTCTCCAAACGGATCTGTGACTGAATTTCTTGAAACATTAGATGACCTTCTTAGGAAAGTTCTTGCTGAAAAATATGAAGTTATATTGATGGGTGACTTTAACCTTGACCTTACGAAATCGTCGTCTAGGCAGGCTTCTAATCTCTTGTCTTTACTAATTTCGTACGGATTGGCTCCTTGTATAAACATACCGACAAGGATTTCAAACCAGTCAGCAACATTAATTGACAATATTTTTTCATCGCTACACTCCATTAGGAATGAAGTACTGCTTTCTGACATTTCCAACCATTTGCCAGTTTCAGCCCTGTTTCAAGTCCTCCAAAATCCACAAAGATTAGTCCCCCAGGATAAACCGAGATTTTGCTGCTCACCAGTGGAGCTGGATAGACTGAAAGAAGATCTTGTACATATAAATGGGACTTTTCTCTACCAGAAAATATTAGTTTAGGCAATTATAATGACATATTTGGCCGGTTTTATGACACTGTCAAGGAAAAATTCACGTCTTATTGTCTAAAAGCTCCTTTAAATAATCCTCGATCAAAAAGATCAACACCTGTAGCTCCATGGTTAACATCTGGAGTCCTAAAATCAATAAAAAGGAAGCAGAACCTTTGGAAGTAGTACAAAAAAAGACCAAATAAGGCCAAGTTAGAAGCATTTAGGTTGTACCGTAATTTTCTTAAATCAATTATTCGCAGAGCTAAAACAGTATATTTTACAAAAATATTTGTTGATTGCGGTAAAAATATAAAAAAGACATGGGACGTGATTAAGGAAGTTAGTCGGCCGTCCATGAAACCAGAAGCTCTCCCTAAGTCTCTCATTGTAGACGATCAACTTGTAACAGAAAAAGGCCGAATTCGACATCATATGAATAAATTCTTTGCGGAGATAGGGAAAAAAACTGCTAATAGCGTTTATTATTCCTCTGTGTCACAGTCTTGGAAGCAGTTCTTAGGTCCCTCGTGCTTGAAATCAATGGTTCTTGGGGAGGTTACGGTGCAGGAAATTAGAAATATTGTTCTGTCTTTAAAGAATTCTTCAGCAGGTTTCGACAAAATTTTTGCTAAAGTAATTAAACATATTCTTCCATCGATTATCATCCCAATTTACCACTTGATTAATAGTTCATTTGAACAAGGAGTATTTCCCCAACGTCTTAAACTTGCTCGTGTTATAGCTCTCTTTAAAGGAGGTGACCGAAAGGATTCTGGGAAGTACAGACCGATCTCTCTTCTGTCAGTGTTCTCTAAGATATTTGAAAAAGCAATGCTCAAACGTCTGGTGAGATTTCTTGAAGCTAAATTTTTTTTCCATCAGCATCAGTTTGGGTTTCGCGCAAAGTATTCTACAGAACATGCTTGTAATAGACTTCTTCAGTTTATACGACGATCTTTAGATTCTAATCTTATTCCTGCAGCCATTTTTCTTGATGTAAAGAAAGCTTTTGACAGCCTTACACATGAGATTCTCATTGGCAAACTTTGTCATTTTGGTGTCCGTGGGGAAGCATTGTCTTTGTTCTCGTCATACCTAACTGACAGATCTATCGCCACAGAAATTACAGACGAAAAAGTTCTAATTGAATACGGAGTACCCCAAGGTTCTATTCTTGGGCCAACCCTCTTCCTCATATATGTTAACGATCTCTACCGACTTTTTAACACCCCAATTAACAATGTTTGCTGTGGATTGTGTCATAAATCTTACTCTCAGAGTACGTTGGTGTTCACACATAATAGTCAAGAAGAAATAATAGCATTTGCAGATGACACTACTTTAGGTGCTGCAGCTCCGGATGAATCATCCCTTATTCTAAAGCTTCAAGCAATGACTGAGGAAATACTCTTTTGGTTTGACATAAATCAACTAACTTTAAATGTAAAAAAGTCCTACCTTCTTATTTTTTCTCGTAAAGGTGTGAGCTGCCCCACAATTACTGAGCTTCATACACCAAGAGGCTCTATAAGTAGTCCCCCGGATCGATATGTGCGATTCCTGGGAGTTCATTTGGATGAAAATTTATCATTTAAGTGGCATGTTCAAATAATAAGAGTGAAAATATCCCGTGGACTTGGGATCATCCGAAAATTAAAGCGTTTATTTCCTTTCCCTATCCTCCGTCTTTTATACTTTTCTCTGATTTACCCTTATATATGTTACTGTTCGTCTGTGTCCACATTTCCCTCGGATGTCCACATTTCCCTCGGTACTTGCTCCTATTCACAATCTTTATGAGAAAGCGGCAAGAATTCTCCAGTCGGCTACACACACTCCTCTTGACCTCCTCAAAATTAAAGATATTTATGTTTTATCTCTATCTTCGTTGGCATATCAATATTTCCAGGGAGATCTCCCATACTGTTTTTCGGGACTGCTTAAACTAGTAGGGGAAGTAAATTTATATATCGTTCGTAACCGGGAGGATGTGATGATTCCAGCTAGTCCCTCGGTTCGTTCAGACTTCGGCCTGGCTGTGACTGTGGGACGTGCTTGGAACTTGGTTCCCGCTGAGATCCGGCAGTCACGAACACTTGGCTCCTTTAAGAGACAGATGAAAAGTTTCTTATTAAAGGCTTCTTATTAAATGTTTCTTATGGTTTATTTATTATTTTTTTTTCCTTTTTTTGGGTTGTTGTTTTGTTGGTGTTGTATCCTCGATGACGCGAGAATTTTAATTTGTATTTTATTATCGGGTGATGTGAGGTTTGCTGTTTCATGGGGACTGCCGGTGAGTTGATTTCTTTTACTTACATATTTATATTTAGATGTTGTTTAGTATGTTTGTGACAAGTTTTTATGATTCTTTATTTATTATATGCCGTTTCCCAAATAACGGGCCATTGAGCCCTTTGGGATATTGTTTTTGTTATTGTTATATTATGAAAATAAATAGAACTTGAACTTGAAAAAAAAAGTAATTCTGGCATGAACTTCATTCCTTCTTCCCGTTTATCCTTCGCAGACTTACGCACGCTAAACTAACAAGTTCCTGAATTCGATTGAATTTTGCTTTGTGTTCTAACAGTAGTTTTGGCTGTGCAACGTTTCCCTTTACAATTTAATGTTACTTTGGCTGTTTCTTGTGCCATGCCTTTTTCTTTAGCTGTTCATGGTCATTTGTCATCTTGTGTAATTTTGCATGCCTCATAGATACTAATACCATTG